>NC_062284.1:109735703-110038734 GCF_902655055.1 Lutra lutra
TCCACATATTGGGGACATCATGAGTTAAGCGACCAAGAGGAGCTAAGCAACCATCCTCCACAGTAGATCAGAAGCAGTAAAAAGCTCAAGTGATTGCCACTTAGGAAGAACAGGGTATATGTATCAGGACACTGCAAAGAAAACCAAGTGGTTCAAATATGAGGCCATCATCAAAACTCATAAGGACAGAAGCTGTGAATGGCAGGGCTCAATTTGCAAAGAAATCGTTTCTTCACACGGACAATTTGTGGTGGCCTCAAGGTGAGCAATGACAGGTTCTTATTTAACAGTGGCTAATGTTTCTCCTGACCATGGCTGTGGAAGTCACCAGAAATTTGCTGAACGGTACAGGCTTTGAAAGAAAGCTCTCTTATCCAGGACGAGAAAGCTGGCTGCAGAGCACCCCGTATACATAGGAGCTGTCAGTGTGGTCTTTATCCCATAGAAGAGCCAAGAAACAGCCTCAGCCTGGTTTGGGATGGTGACTCAACAAAGCAATAAAGAATTAAGTTGTTTTGTTTTGTTTTGTTTTTTAAGAATTTTATTTATTTGACAGAGAGAGAGAACACAAGCAGGGGGAGGTGCAGGCAGAGGGAAAGGGAGAAGCAGGCTCCCTGCTAAGCAGGGAGCCCGACGTGGGGCTCAATCCCAGGACCCCAGGATCATGACTTGAGCTGAAGGCAGATGCTTAACCGAATGAGCCACCCAGGCGCCCAAGAATTAAGTTCTTGAACTGCCAACCAAAGGTATGTCTCTATATTAATTTCTTTATCCTGTATCAGCTTTAAACTCTTCTAACCTCCAGGAACTAAAGGGAAAAGTAAGAATATTGAAGGATTTCTTGTAAAGACAATTCCACCTTACTAAATATTACATTTGTGTAACTATTGATTTTTTTTTTTTTTAACCCTTCTGCTGGGGCACCTGGGTGGCTTGAATGGTTGGGCGTCTACCTTCAGCTCAGGTCATGATCCCAGGATCTGGAGATCAAGTCCCATGTTGGGCTCCCTGCTTGGTGGGGAGCTTGCTTCTCCCTCTCCTTCTACTTCTCCCCCTGCTTAGCCTGCTTCTCTCTCTCCTTCTACTGCTCCCCCTGCATGTTCTCTCTCACTGTCTTAAATAAAATCTTAAAAAACAAAAACAAAAACCCTTCTGCTGTTACCTTACTTACTGCTCACAGTAGTTCCTTGAGCTCTGTAAGACACATTTATAAAAGCAAAATTAGTCAACTTTCTGAAGATTCGTGTTTTGGTTCCAGGACTGTTACTTTGCCATCTAACATTGAGGGATCTTAGCAAGTTACTCTGTTTCTGTAGGACTTGGTTTTTCTAATTTATAAAATGGAGCAATGATCTGTTTCCTGAAGTAATGTAAAAAGACTGCATTTTCAACAGATTTCTAAACTCTAAGAGTTATGGAGGTGTCAGATGTTATAATTATTCTAGTTTTAAAGATAATCAAATTGAGGCACAAGAGGTTAAGGTGGTCAGTCACCCAAGGAACGAAGAAAGTAAGAAATGTTACCATGATTAAAACATAGATTTTTTAATTCCTAGTCAATAATTTTTTTCCATATTATCACAGATAGTCTCAAAATACTACCAAATAGGTTTCCTGACATCAAATCAAGTAAAAGAAAATTTATATACATATGGAAAAAGAGAGAGGAGAGGGAGTGAGAGCAAGAGGAAATCTGGTCTGGGATATTAAAGAATGACAAAATATCTTTGAGAAAGGAAATATAACCACATGAGGTTATACACTCTGCTGTAACAAGCAGAATAACTAAATGAAAACTCACTCTCCTTGACAACTGGCACCAACCTTCACACTATAGTCAGAAATCACGGTCCGTCACTCACCCAAGCAACCATTCAGAGGCCTCTGAGAAAACCTCCTCTGATTTGAGATGGCTAAAACAGCAGGGGCTTTCTTTCCACACCACATGCTTATTACCATGAGCTGGAGAATTGGAGTCTTTGAAGCAAGAAAAACCTAGCTTTCGAAACACCTCTAATCCAAAAGACTGTTGGGCTGGAGGTGAGAGAGAGAGAGGGAGAGAGAAGGAAAGTGGGAAAGTAGGATGAGAAGCCAGGGAGATACTTCTGAGAACATAGCAGCAGATCTCTTCAATTTAGTCTTTGCCTCTACAGTTTTGTTTTGACTGGAGTCTAGCAGAGGGAGTTCTTTACCACTTTGCTTCCCCTTAGGATACTGACATTACACTAGTTGCCCACAAGAGTGAAGGTCAGATCTCCTGGCTTTTAATGCATAGAAGTTATCCTGCGTGGCAAATCAAGTCAGTGGCGGGTTACTCACTTTATCTATGTAGATCACAAGCTCATGAGGTGGAAAGTCTCAAAATGTCATCTGTCCCCCCATCCTCAGCCCTGTGTTGTCCCAATCAGAGCAGCAGCTTCTGTCTTCTAAAGAATAACATGCTGTCTTCACACTACGAGAGGCTGTCATCCTAGAAAAGGCAACTTTAACCTAAAATCAATGTTAAGCTGAGTCTGGCTTTCCTATAAAAGCAGTCTTTCCTTAGAATATCTAACACTGTATGGGGTATTCAAAAGTCCCAAGTCCATCAGCTCTGTGAACAAGTATGAACTTAATACCTATATGATATATGGTTTAAAACGTTCAGAGAACTAATAACATGTTTTCTTTCTTTTTGTTTAAACAATCCTTGGAAGAAGGACTTTGGTTCAAGGCAAGGGGCCAGAGAGACCCTCGGAATAAAGGCTGAATGGGGGCTGAACTTGGTGAGGGGCTAGGCTATTTATCATGGAGGTCCATGAGAAGACAGACAGATCGGACAATATTACTCCTGCTTCCCATACAGATCCTAGGTCCCAGCACGGATGTGAGTGCCAGGAATCTCTAGGTAAACTCTCTAGGTAGAAAATGCTGCACGCTTGGAACTACTCACAATTTCCATACAGAGCAGCCATTGGCCTGGTCACCCTTATTGTCAGGACAGCTTCATTCATAATCGAAATCACCTTATAGCTGAGTCATTTTCTCTCTCTCTCCTTTCCGGGGGAGCGGGGGTGGCTAGGTGATCACAATCCCCTGGACACGTGAAGGTCAGGCAGTTAGTTACTACCCTGGCAATAGCTTTCCAGTCCTGCTGGTCATGTGAATCACCTGAAGTGAATCCTTATCCCCCATAACTGCTAATTATGCTTGGATATCTGAAGTGGGACCCAAGAGTCTGCACCCAAGTGATTCCAGTATACTTAGTCCATAATCCTCACTTCTCCTGATGGTCTGATCTAAATCATCCCCCAAAAGGTCCATGTCCATAGGGCAACTCCTTCATGTTACCTGCAATTCTTCAGGTCATAATATCTTTGTCTGGAATTCCACTGGCAGAGATCACATAGTCTTTTAAAGTGTAATCAGACATATGTAATATGTACTGTGCACATTATATTGCAAAATATGTATGTGTTATATACATATGCATTTTTATATATTTATATGTATTTGTTATGAATTTTATACATGTTATAAATGTTATATATTTTATGCATATGGGTATTATGCCTGTATGTTATAAATGATTCATAAGTACTATGATTCTATGATACTATGAATAAGAATACTTATTCTCCCCTCATGATGTATCCAAATGATGTGACTTCTGGGCTAACATTCCTAACATTTTCCTCCATCTCTCACTTCCTTTTCCCCAGAAGAGGAGCCATCTCTCTGGTTAGTGAGGTTGGAAAAAGAAGCTGAGCCTATCCATTTCCTCTCCCCTTCTGAGGAGCCCTTCCTGCAGAGACAGAGCATCTGGCCCATCTAGTGAGGCATGTGTATCAAAGCAGGTTCTGCCATATTACAGAAGAGCTTTAGATTCCCAGCCAGACCAGTGCCTGGATGGTAAATACGCCTGACTCAGGGCTAATGTGTAGAAAATCCACTTGATAAAGTCCTAAAGCCATATCCTCCCAAGGCTTTCTAGTAATAATCATATCTTGATCTCTCATTGGTTCCAAATACGGGCTGAATATAGGAATACTCTATCTTGGGTCCCTCGTACCTCCACAATGCCCCAAAAGATAGATGTCAGACTTGGCAGAAGAGTGGCTATTTCTAAGCTCCAAAAAACTGTGTGGAGAATAATGTTTGTAGGGAGTGGGATGGAGGAAGATTAGAGGTTGCAGGAGGTGAGAGGAAACTACGAATTCACAGAAGAGAAAATACATGTTACAATTTTCTCACGACCGTGCTCTGTTGAAGATTTTTTTTTTTTGAAGATTTTTTTTTAATAGCATTAACTTCTCTTCAATTCTAAATAAACAATTCTAGCCTTTTTAACCTCTCCCTAGAGATATTATTTATGTTAGGGGAGCATAAATCCACGTAATAATAACTATATTCAGTCCTCTTGTAAATAGGAGGCACTCACATATTGATTCTACTCACCCGCCAAACATTTTTTGAACATTAGAGTGCAAAATACTACTCTAGGTGCTATGATTACATTATTCACAATCTTGGGCCTCAAGTAGTTTACAATTTGATGAGAACAAGGGCCAAAAATAAGAAGTATAATCAAAGATTCAAGCAATAAGCTCAAGGAGCTACTATCTGAAGTTCACCAAAGCTTTGTTGCAAAAGCACCTCATGCCCAGGTGACCCAGGTGACCCAGGGGTGCCATCCAGGATATGGGGTTGGGTTACACTGGTGCCCCTGCCAGCCAGCAATCCTGAGAGCATTTCCCTGAGCTGTATTTTTTTTTTTTTTAAGATTTTATTTATTTATTTGTCAGAGAGAGAGAGGAAGCACAGGCAGACAGAATGGCAGGCAGAGGCAGAGGGAGAAGCAGGCTCCCTGATGAGCAAGGAGCCCGATGTGGGACTTGATCCCAGGACGCTGGGATCATGACCTGAGCCGAAGGCAGCTGCTTAACCAACTGAGCCACCCAGGCGTCCCCCTGAGCTGTATTTTTGACTGGAGACTTTCTCTTATTCATGAGTTGCTCTTTTTTTAAGTGATGGATCTTTCTTCCTGCATTTCTTTTAATTAGTAACCCTGTGGAATATTTTTCATTAAAAACGAATTTTACTTTTTTTATGAAATGTCAAACATGAACAAAATGAGCAACTTTTTCCTGCAGGAAATATTATAAAAAAGAAAGTTATTAGCTCACCTTTTCTTTAATAGGTCTGACTAGTGGAATGAGCCTGTTCAAGCAATATTTCTCTTTCTTCACAGGCCAATGGCCTTTCTTTATTACGTTCTTTCATAAGCAGATGAATAGATGCAAATAGTATTGTTTTTTAAAAATAAAATAGGGTATCTTCAGAGATATCCTAATGTTAAAGGCAGGTGAAATTAAAAAAATATGAAAGAAAACGTTGCTTTTCACTTCTAAAAGTGCAATGCAACTTTAGTTTTGGGTTCTAAATAAAAGAACGAACTTAGCTCCTGGTTTACAAAACTACTGGGTTAATACTAGACACAGATAGGAAAGCTTTTTTTCATTTTTCCTAATGCTTTCCCTGAGTGTCGTCCACGAAGGCAAACACATTTAGGTAGTAATTGTTTCTACAGCCACAGGGGAATGGTTGGGAAGAGGAGTTCAATGGACAGCAGAATGCTCAAACTCAATAGATATAATTCAGCATAAGTTTAGAACCTATAGTTAAAGTGCAAGTTTTTAGATCAAAGTACATTGCCTAATGCTAACCTTAGCATACACAACAAAACAGAGCATGGACGTTGCCCATTAACCTAGGTTACAGAAATGCAATGTGTGAGTGACAAGTGCCAAGAACTGGACTTGAGGTCCCAACTCCTGCCTATTCTTTTAATATGTATCTTCAGCCAAATCATTTCATCCAATGTCAGAGACCACAGCTGGGAGTTCACCCCCAACAGAAGTTATGCTAAATGTGTGGGGTTTAGAAAGAGGTAGAGATAGCTATTGTTTTGTGTTAACAGAACAAAGTATGCATTTCCTTTGGGAAAACTCAACATTATTTGGGGCAAGCATAGCAATGTTTATTTCTGCAATTTTCAGCATGTTTTATTGCTGTGTAAGGAATTCCTCACCGTTACCTGTTACATTTTGTTTACAAGAGGGGGATTCTATCGTCTGCAGAGATTAGACTGAGGAGCTTTGCTAACACTTCTCTTACTTTCTTACCACTGGTGACTGACAGACAACTGATACTGCCTGATCTTCTCTTCCCATTAGAATTTTGGGAGAGAATCATGGGCACCTGTCTGGTACTGCCATTTCTGAAGTGGGTCCTTATCACTCTCTTCATCTCCATCATCTTTGGCACCATCACTGCTAACATTCACTAAAAACCTCATGTGGGACAGTCTGTATGCAATTACTACAACAAGTCTGTGAGGGAGGTAATAGATCCTAAGCTCCATGAGGACAGGGAACTATCTGGTTTATTCACTCCTAGATATTCCGCATTTAGAAAAGTGCCTGGCATGTAAGAAGCACTCCATGGATATTTATTGGCTACTGTTAATTTCTTTTTATAGAAGTACAAACAGAGGTTGTGATAAACTCATGTGCACACTCAAGATCACACACTTGAACTTGAAGCTGGCTTTCTAGTCCTTCCAAAGAGAGGTGTTAGAACATCCCTTGGGAACAAGCATAGATGCCCCTTGCCTATGAGTGTAAAAAGGATCGCTTTTATTTTTGAATTGGGTGGAAGCTATGGCCCTCTTCTGCCAACAGTTGTTTAAGAGTGAAGGAGCCAGGGGTTTGGGACATGCTTTCCCTCTTTTCCTTCACCAAAACAACCAAAGACTTACGCTAAATTGCATGTCTAATTCTAGCAAAGAAATAATTCAAGTGCCTCCTGGAGAATCCCAAATATTGCCATTTCCCTTTACTATTTTTGGACAAGGTTTAACCAGTTAAGAATGTATTTGCTCACAGTAATCCAATGGCAAGTCTGAATTTTTAATGTTTAATTTTGCAAATAATTTTCTAATTTCTCAGAATTGTAATCTTTGCAAATTCTTAAGTCTACATTCACAACTATCCTAATAATTACCAGAATTTTTAAAAAAATAAATCAGATGCCTCTTTTCCTGCTACTTTCCCCTCACTGCCTACTCCTCCATGGGCATCAGGCTCTACTACTAGAAAGGGAAACAGCACACATTGCTTTAAATCAATGAACTCTGCAATAGTATTATTTATTCAACCAAAACAAATGTCACTGGAGTGCCAGAGTGCAAAGAACAGTTGGAGGTATGGGATGATAGACCTTTCTCTATCTTTAATAGCTTAATAACCAATGCATGGAGACAGGGCATCTATTGAATACATATAACCCTGCAAAGCAACACAGAGTAACACTGAAGAACATGCTACAGTGGTGCATGGTACAGGAATACCGAGAAAGGAGAGATCACAAGAAGCTGGAGGGCGGGAGGAGAATGGAGAAAGTGGGGACGGAGCTGATCCTTGAGGAAGGAGTCAAAGTCACAGGATAAAGTGATTAGTATCTTTTATAAAATAGCAATGCAAGTTTCATAATGTAATTTTTTCCCGAGTTGTCTTCCATTTGTCTTAATTTTAATGATTTCACTGTCCTATATTTTAAAGATGTGATCTCAAATTTTTAGTTTAGAGAACAGAAGTATTTTTATATCTTGATAAAAGAACACCTTTGACCTTGCTCTCCATTTAAAATAACTACTTTTGTTGCTGTATGAATGGTTATAGTTTGTCTTTATCATAGCCCTGGTCACTCACATTAGTTTGGTTTTATTTTGGTGTGGTATTAAATGCATCTCTGATCCTCTTTAATCAAAATAATCAGCTGCATCTTTGACAGACTAGAACACACCTGACTATAGACTCCTACCACTACAAGTAGTAGTTTTCTAAATTGGTGATATTTTTCTGAAAGGGATTTGGACAAAATGAAAAAATACCTGGATAACTGGAAGTTCTATGATATCAATGGTAAATTGATTTGTGGGGTATGTATATTCGACCATGGAAAATACTGAGATGCCTGTGCTTCCCAGAAAGAGATTATTAGGTTTGTTTTATTAAATTTACTCAAAAACTGGAAATTCACCTGTCTTTTATGCTGTTTGGTATAGTAAAGCCAGCTTACCCTCAAGCATCAGATACATTTTCATATAATTACATTTGTTGCAAGTCTTTCCTGCTGACAGACTTGTCTTGATGGTTCTTTGAATTTTTAAAGTTCTCTCTCTCTCTCTCAGCATTGTTTGAGCTTCATTAACACTGTCAACCTCCATAGAATTGCTGGCTCACAATTAAAAACACCCTTCTAAAAGGAATGTGCCAAGCAGAATGGCCCAGGAGCCGCAAAACAGAGATTTTTCAGCCTGGCAAAGCAAACAAATCCAACTCTCTCATAGTTTCTTCACCAGGGCGAAAAGCCATATTGCGACCTTCTTTGCAAACACTTCAGAAATCAGCTGCATTAGAATAAAGGGACTGAGCCCGCCCCCCTACCAGGCACTTTCTTGACTCTACACCCCCATTCCCACTTCCAACAGCGTATGGAGAAAGTCTTCCTGATGATTACAGTAACAAGCCATTCCGTGACTGTCAGGTGTGGAAATGTTGCTATCAACAAGCCAGCAGTCAGCCTCATTTGATGGAATTATAAATCCAGAAGGCCGGATCTGATCTCTTGTGCTGGCTTTTCCTGGCACAGCAGACCCTTCCCCACGTAACATTGCACTCTCCAGTGGCTACGTGGGTCATTCCACATCCCGGTTTCTCAATTTCCGAACATTAGGAAACTCTCTTTTCTCACTCAAGAGGGGGTATGTGTCTTCCTGTCACTGGAAACTAACTCCCAAAGGACCTGTGTTACCTATTACCCATTTCACATGCTGGGATTATGATGCCATTGATGACCACATAAAGTCGTCACGACTAGACAATTCCCAGACAGGGTCCAGTGCCTGGCATTACTTCCGTGAGCTGCTGTCAGGGGAATCTAGCAGCTTCCGACCTGCAAAATGAGCAGTTACTATCTTTACTCTGCAGTCTGCCTCCCACACAGTGAGTTTCCTTGGGGACGGCAGCTCTGCTGAACTCCTACAGATGACATCACTCTCTGAAGGATCAAACTGGGGACACAGGGCAAACTCCAGTGAAATCAAATGCCAACTTCTGAAAGTGTTGGGTAAATCAAGTATAACCTGATTCAGAAAGAAGAGGCAGAAAATGAATGATTTTCTCTGGGAGAAATTACTGTAGCCTCACTGGGTCATCTGAGTGTCTCTCATTATTTGGTAGGAAGACTTGATTTGATTCCTTTGGGGAAGATAACTTGATTGGAATGTCAAAATCTATGAAATGCATCTCTCAGATGGGAAAAGAGACAGACATTCCAGGAAGACAGATACTACTTTGGTCATAATAGTTAACTATTAAGAATTCAGTCTGACTACAGAGCAGATCTCAACTTTTTTTCATTTGCAAAACGTATATAATGCTCTAAAATGCTTTCTGGTCTATATATATTGATATATTTTAATGCAACATTTATCTTACTTTTTTTTAAAGATTTTGTTTATTTGTTTAAGAGAGAGACAGTGAGAGAGAGCATGAGAGGGGATGTCAGAGGGAGAAGCAGACTCCCCATGGAGCTGGGAGCCAGACGCAGACTTGATCCCAGGCCTCCGGGATCACAACCTGAGCTGAAGGCTCAAACAACTGAGCCACCTAGGCGCCCTATTTTACTTTTTTTAACAATAGTCTGAATTCACTGAATTCACTGTAAACATCTTGAAACCCCTCCTCTGAATAACCTTTCAAAATCTGTTGTAAAGTGTTACAAAAGCTACTTCTCAGAATCAGCATGGAAACCTTTTGAATACATGTCTATTGAGTTCAATATTTTCTCAGGCTCCTGAGAGGACAGAAAAAGCCGGGTCACTGAATTAAGTTCAAAAAGTGAAGGCAAATCGTCAGGTAAATGGATGAAGGATCTCAATGTGAGAAAGGAATCCATCAAAATCCTTGAGGAGAAGACAGGCAGCAACCTCTTCGACATCAGCCGCAGCAACATCTTCCTAGGAACATCACCAAAGGCAAGGGAAGCAAGGGCAAAAATGAACTATTGGGATTTTATCAAGATCAAAAGCTTTTGCACACCAAAGGAAACAGTGAACAAAACCAAAAGACAACTGACAGAATGGGAGAAGATATTTGCAAATGACATATCAGATAAAGGGCTAGTGTCCAAAATCTATAAAGAACTTAGCAAACTCAACACCCAAAGAACAAATAATCCAATCAAGAAATGGGCAGAGGACATGAACAGACATTTCTGCAAAGACGACATCCAGATGGCCAACAGACACATGAAAAAGTGCTCCATATCACTCGGCATCAGGGAAATACAAATCAAAACCACCATGAGATATCACCTCACACCAGTCAGAATGGCTAAAATTAACAAGTCAGGAAATGACAGATGCTGGCGAGGATGCGGAGAAAGGGGAACCCTCCTACACTGTTGGTGGGAATGCAAGCTGGTGCAACCACTCTGGAAAACAGCATGGAGGTTCCTCAAAATGTTGAAAATAGAACTACCCTATGACCCAGCAATTGCACTGCTGGGTATTTACCCTAAAGATACAAACGTAGTGATCCGAAGGGGCACGTGCACCCGAATGTTTATAGCAGCAATGTCTACAATAGCCAACTATGGAAAGAACCTAGATGTCCATCAACAGACGAATGGATAAAGAAGATGTGGTATATATACACAATGGAATACTATGCAGCCATCAAAAGAAATGAAATCTTGCCATTTGCGACGACGTGGATGGAACTAGAGGGTATCATGCTTAGGGAAATAAGTCAATTGGAGAAAGACAACTATCATATGATCTCCCTGATATGAGGGAGAGGAGATGCAACATGGGGGGTTGAGGGGGTAGGAGAAGAATAAATGTAACAAGATGGGATTGGGAGGGAGATAAACCATAAGTGACTCTTAATCTCACAAAACAAACTGAGGGTTGATGGGGGGAGGGGGGTTGGGTTGTTTTTTTTTTTTTCCCCCTCTTTATTGTTAGACACAATGTATAAACCCATAAAACAGTAAACAGCAGGGATCATCTTGGACCTCAAACACCATCAAGGAAGGAAGAGATCCCAGAGACCTTTTTTAAAGTACAAGACATAGTGCCTGAACCAAAGGCATGGAAGGCAGGCCAGAGCCAGCAGAGAGCTGGACTAAAGGTTCTTTCCCTTTCCCCAGAGCCAGGATAACCCCATAGAGCCCCTCACTGGTAGCCAGTCCACACAGGCAGAAGGCCACCCAAGGGAAAACTCTATACCAGAAAGTCTTCCGCTCCTGGAAAGAATGGCAACACCCTTCCCATCCTTGCTGCCTTGAGGGCTACAACTGAGGAGAGGGGAAGCAGTGTCCCATGGCACTCTGACCCCCTCCCCAGCTACCCCCATATTTGGCATTTACCAAAACCTGTCCCAGTTCAGACCCTGACCAGACCGGCCATGTGCCCAAAGTTTGCTGGGGAGGGATGGAGAGTGGAAGAGGCTGGGTGTGAAACCAAACAGGGGGGGTGGGGTTATGGATATTGGGGAGGGTATGTGCTATGGTGAGTGCTGTGAAGTGTGTAAACCTGGCGATTCGCAGACCTGTACCCCTGGGGATAAAAATATATGTTTATTAAAAATAAAATTAAAAAAAAAAAAAGTGAAGGCAAGAAATCCCTACAGGGACAAACTATGTAATCAAATTTAGATGTTATCTTGGGGACCGGGGAGGGAGGACCCCACCCCCGACAAAAGAGCTCTGCCTGAAAATATACTGAAATACAGATCTGTGAACAGATCCAAACTCTGTGTGTGTGTGTGTGTGTGTTGATACACACACACATATGTAAAATAAATATATGTAACATGTATGTAAAATACACACTTATTATATATCATATATTTTGTGTTTTTCATATATATGTACATCTATCTATCTATACACATATATGTATACTATATAGACAATGACAGAGGTGATCCATTGATTTCTTTCTCCACAACAGAGAAGGAAAAAGATACATAAGAAAGTAGTATAGGGAAAATTGCATGTATTCAAAATTCAAATCAGTACCAAAAGGAACTAGGGAAGCAACCATTATATACATTTCAGTCTTACTACTAATAGAAATCCTTGCTTTGTTCATTCAAAGGAGAGTTTTCCTTTCAATGAAGATGGTATGAAAGCCCTGTGCTTCTGGAAGCCCCTCATCAAAGAGTAATGGTTATTAAGAAGTGGTAGATACATGGAATGAACAGCTGGTATCCAGCTATGATGACCCTAAAAAGGCACTATTGTCAGGCAGGATTCAGCCCTAAAATAAAAACAAATTTTTCAAGTGGACGGTTGGCTACTTTGAAGATTCCCAAGAAAAACTGATCTATAAAATACCTACCTTCTTATGTTAGTTAAATACTCTTCTGACTATACTAAAGGCTTATTCATGCCCCTCATTTACTATTAGAATACATATTTTCTTACAATAAAAATAAACTCTAGTTTGGAAAATAGGAGCTATCAAACAGACTGTATAATCTACTGTCCAATATGTAGATAAATGATGGAATCCTGCTCCCCACCACACCCCCCCACCCCGGGGTGAAACTTGAGAAACTCTGTCCTTAAATAGTGCTCTGGAGGCATCAGTGAAGACTGAGGGATCTGTGAACCTACGTCCTGGTAACTAAATGTGGAAAAGATTTTATTCTGGAAGCAGATCTGGAAGCAGATCAAGAGAGCCCTGAATAGAAGCAGCTTAAGGAATCAAAAGACTGCATAATGAAGTCTCTGCTTCCTCTAAATGCATATGATAAACTTCTGGAATTTGCTGAAAGTCGGCCTCTTATAACCATCATCAGTGGAACGTGAGCCAGCTTGGAGCTGAGACACGGAGGCTGGAACAACAGAGCAGCAATCAGATGAGCCGGGTGGCCACGAGCAAGTCCCCTCGTCGCTCCTAGCTCCCTTCCTTACAGTGTGGACTTGAAGCTCAAATGAGACAGCCTGTGCAGTGTGAAAACTGCAAGGCAGCGAGCTCCATCAGTTTGGAGGGGCAACTGCTACAAGCCACAGCCCAGAAGGGCGCAGAGATGCAGTCCAGGAGTTCGCAGTGAATTTGCAAGCCTGATGATCAGTGAAGGGAATGAAAATTCTAACTGCCCCCTGCTCAGATCCAAGGGCGTATGCAGATTCTTCAAAGGAAACTGAGAAAACAAGTTTGTTCTTCCAAGTCCCCTGACATCAGGTGGTCTAAATTCACACGATGAAGTCAAGATTGCTGTGCTCTGAAAAGGCTGCAGAGACGGCTGCCTTGTGCGGAATCTGCAGGCATGTGTGGCTCAAAGCTGCAGCTGGACGTTAACTCTAATTGTGTTTTAACACTAATTAGTAATGGCCCTTTGCATAATCCTATCTCATAAGGCTCTTTGCCAAAATGGTCAAGGGTATCATTTGTTTTTCTGGACGACAGTGATTATTCCAGTCAGTGAGGATCAAAACCGTGCTGGCCGGTTGGTCTGCTTCCTTTTCCTTCATTCACCGACTCACCCATTCAATGACACAGCAGGCACTATTCTGCTCATTGGCAATAAAGAGATCACAGAAAATACCTACTTTGAGGAGCTCACTGTTGAGCTGAAAAAACAAAAATGTCTGTAGGAAACCAAAGGACCCTATGAGAGAAGCACCGAGTCTAATGAACACTTCGGACTTCTGTGGAGACCGTATGAGCTTTTGTTCCAAGTGTGGACAGTGTTTGAGTGATGTCTTTTTAATGGGATGACAAAAGTTAAAGGTTTGTGGCAAGAAGGCACTCCCATATTTTGTTCCAGCTGCTATGGGAGAAAAGGGGAAGAAAAGAAGGGAGTGAAGTTGACACACCCTTATGACAATCCTAGAGCCCTTCTTCAAAGATGCCAGGACGACCTCTGAGAGACACGTAGTCGGCGACACGCATCCACCGTGCAAGGATTCAAAGCCCATTCGCTCTCCGATTCTAGTCTGTTTTCCATCCATAAAAGGTAATTTGTTACAAAGATGCTTCCCTGCCTACAGAAAGAAAGACACTGTGTGCCAATGGATTCACCAGAATAAGAATGCTTTCTGGACAGAAAAGCATTTACTGAGCCCCGAGCCTGTGCTATTGCAAGAGTGAACCTAACCCAGTATTTCTTTCTCTTGTAACCTTACAATACAGGACAGGCACTCCCATTACCCATAATATGGCCAGCTGGCTTCTATGACCCTCTACTAAGAATAGGGCCATTTGTGGAAAAGGATGCTGGCCTGATATGGTAGAGGGAGAAGTACCTCTATATTCTGTTTTTCCAATTTACAATGTGTATTCATCATTCTTGGGGGAAATTTTCTGTTTAAATGGAAACCCCTTCTTAAATCACTGTAGGAGCCCAAGAATGTTTTGCTAGTATTGATAATGATGCCTGACGTAAATATTAATAAAAATCGGTACTGAATGTTGATGCTGCTACGTGTCTCCAGTAACACAGACCTAGTTCAGCTCTAAGTTTTGGTTTTAGAATACTTCTCAAAGTTGCTCCTACACATTTAATTTAAAACAACAACAAAAAAATTCATGTGTTTAAGCTCCCACTCCCAGTGTGGATATACCTGGAGATATGGCTTCTAATTAAACAGTATGGTTAAATGAAGTCATAAGGTTGGGTCTCTGCTCTATCGGGATTAAGGTTCTTATAAGAGGGCACACGAGAGAGCTCATTCTTTCTTTCCTCACATGCACGCACAAAGGAAAGGCCAGATGAGCACACAGTAAGAAGGCGCCACCTGCAACGCAAGGATACCAGACACCAACCCTGCTGGCACTGTGGTCTTGGACTTCTGGCCCCCAGACTGTCAGACAATACCTTTCGTTTTAACCACCCAGTCTGTGTTATTTTGTTATGGCACTCTGAGCAGATTAATACAAGGGATACATTAATATCATTAACAGATCCTGAATTGGCTTGCATCTGAACTAAAGGGCATCGAGATGTTAGATAAAAAAGAGTATAAACCAGGAGCAAGATGGGTCTCCATGGCAATGTTTCTTTGAGACCACCACTGAGGGCAAGTGTCAGTGTGGCATCACTTTTGATCAATGTCCAAGGGGATCTGCTCCATTGCAGTAGTAGATATATGAGAAACATTGTCTCCGGAGCCATTTGGCTTAGACATTTTCACAACACCAGCAACAAATTCACCAGAGCCACGGAATGAAAAGACACATAGTCCCCTGGCCGTGACCACTCAACGTGAACCACAAGAGGGGTTCACACTCATTAATATAATAGACACGGCTTTTAAGAGGGAAGCTCAGTATATTACCCAATTTTCGGTCCTATTGACATCGGGCAATCTTAACTACTTTTTTTTTTCTTTTCAAATTTCAGTTAGCAATCTCTTCATTTGCATTTTTGGAATTGACCACATGGCAATCTTGTTTCTCATTCCTAACGAGTCATTCTCAGTACCAGCTCATTCCCTCCCCGCCTCCTGCTGTCAGGTCTCATATTTTCCCAATTCTATGTGGAAATACTTGTTATTCTTTTATTTCTTTTTTCCAGTCATTCTACCTTCCTCTCCCTCTCCCCCTTTTATCATCAATGAACAGTTTTCACACTAATAAGTAACACTTTGAGCAGTCAACTTGTCAATATATTTTTTGTAATTTCTAATGTGAAAATACTAGACCCTTAAGAAAATAACTCAAAACACAAAGATGGGGGAAAAAAATGGGAAGTTTTGTTTAATGTGGGAAGTTTTCTTTTTATCTATGTTTATCCTAAATGGTGCAGCAGCCATTACAGTTCTTAAAAGTACCGACAAGAAAGCAGAGAATGGATCACAACCACAGCATTATCAGCAAGGCAGTATTTCATCTTATTTATACCTCTCGAACAGGACTGATATGTAACTTACATGCTTTTACTAAAAAGAGACCCTTCACAATGCCAGTGACATACCTGCTGTGGCCATACCATGCACACTGGCCCGTGCTGACATGGGGAGTCCTGTTCACAAGTCTGAACACTGCCTACAGCTTGGTTTGGGGGCTCTGCTGTTAGTTTTATCCCGAATCATGGCGTGAAAGACATTAAAATCAATCTGTGAATCACATGCAAGCTCATGCCATCTATCTTCCTTTTTCCCTGTGAAAAATGAACACAATCAAGTGTTGCATTTTACTCACAATCTTCTACACAGGGCTTGCCAATGAGGCTAACTGGCAAAAAAAATCCCAGCAGCACGGAATTCAAAGGACTTGGATTCCCATCCCAGCTCTGATGCTAATTTGCTAAGCAATCTTGAGCAAGTCATTCAATTCTCTGGGTCTTGGTTTTCTCAACTGCAAAGAAAGTAAGTTGGACCAGGTCACCTACAAGATCCTTCCTTCCTCCAGAACATTATTCTGCTTAAAATGAAATCCTAGGGACGCCTGGGTGGCTCAGTTGGTTAAGCAGCTGCCTTCGGCTCAGGTCATGATCCCAGCGTCCTGGGATCGAGTCCCACATCGGGCTCCTTGCTTGGCGGGGAGCCTGCTTCTCCCTCTGCCTCTGCCTGCCATTCTGTCTGCCTGTACTCGCTCGCTCTCCTCTCTCTCTGACAAATAAATAAAATCTTTAAAAAAAAAAAAAATGAAATCCTAATGCCAGTGTCATCATCACCTCCTAAAATGTCTCCTTGCGTCCTCCCTGAGCTAGGTGGACTCCTTTCCCCTCCCCCCGTCTCTCCACCATGTACCCTGAATGTAACTCTGACACAGCACTTATCAGACTGTTAGGATTTATTTGACTCTCTTGCTAGACTACAAGCCCCCAGAGACCAGGCACTGGGTCTTTTAACTCCATGCCCCCTAGGTTTGTAGGCCATAAACGATATATACTGATAGCCACTGAGCCCACCAATACCTTCTGAGCCACACTTTGTCAAAGGGTCTTGTCAGAAGAGGTACCAAAAATAGAAATAAAACTCCATACTCCTCTTATCTAAATAGTCCATCTGGAGGAAAATATGTTCACACTAGCTTGAAAGAGGAGGAAATATTTAGAAATAACTCAAAACCCCAATCACACTTAATGTAGCTATAAGTACATGTTTAGCACAGACCACACTGTTTGAATAAACAGTGTGGGCACAGTGAGGCACTCCCACTCACCGGCCTGGCAGGAACCCTCCCGAAACCCAGGTTCCCAGAAGCCAGCCAAGGGCCCCTCTTCATAAGCAGGTCTTCCAAAGCACAGCAGTCAGACCTGCTATGTTAACTCTTTTTACACAGATGATAAACTCCATTGCATCACAGCTCGGCAGAATGAGCAGAAGTGCACTATTACTTTAAAAATCTGATTAAAATCCTTTAAAATATAGATATCACCTGGGCTGCATGTGCCCCCTGCCTCTTCAGATCTGCACCTGAGGCTTGGTCTTCAGCTTGAGAAACATCATTTTTGTTATTCCAGCAAATTGTATTTTCTATTAAGTAAATAAATACATAAAGTGAACAAGTGAGTCAACCTTCCTGTGTTGCTCTCCTTATCTGAATATGTTTAAACTTATTGAAAACTATGGAACTGTGTTCTGATTACTGAAAAACTACACGAACCAGTCCTTTTGCTCAACTGAGTTTAGTTTCTGACTGTCATACAGGGAATAGTAGTCTCCAGCGGTCTAGTAAAACCTGTAGAACAGCCCTCAATTCAGAAAAGTTGCTTTAAATGCACAAAATAGAATACATAGTACTGCAAATGAAAAACATTATAATGAAATCCAGTTACCAAAATATTAAAAAATAATTCATGAAATAGTAGGGTGCCTGGGTGGCTGAGTTGATTAAGCGTCTGCCTTCAGCTCAGGCCCAGGGTCGTGGGATCGAGCCCTGAAACAGGCTTCCTGCTCAGCGGGGGAGTCTGCTTCTCCCTCCCGCTCTGCCTCTCCCTGCACTCATGCTCTCACATGCTCTCTCTCTCTCAAATAAGTTTTTAAAATTTGTTCAAAAAAATAATTCACAAAATAGTAATCTATGTACTTTTTTTTCATTAACACAATAAATAATGTCATCTTAGGAGCACATCTATAATAACTACAATAATTATTGAGCCTAAGTACTTCAACAAACAATGTAATATGAAAATATCTATGGTTTCTTTTGGTACTTCTACTAATACTGTAGTTTGGTCCCAACCTTCATAATGGAAGGAAAAGCTACATTTCACTTAGAAATTAAAGAAAATAAAGATGTAATAGATGTAGTAATTTTTCTTATGCAAATTCACAGGCAGGCAGAGGAAGAGAAAGACGCAGGCTCTCTGCTGAGCAGGGAGCCTGATGTGAGGCCTAGTCCCAGGACCCTGGAATCATGACCTGAACCGAAAGACAGCCACTTAACCAACTGAGCCACCCAGGCGCCCCTATTTGACCATATTCTTTAAATAAATAAATAAATAAATAAATAAATAAATAAATAAAGCAAATTAGTTACCAAACTAATGTGATTTATGCCTAAAAATGTGTACTTCTTGCTTCTCCGGGTTAAAAAAAAATACACAGACCAAGCCACACTGGGCTGGCATTCCACCAAGGCAGTGTGCAAGCGGACTGAGCAGCAGCCGTCCCCTTACAGGTGATGCGAACTCCAGTCTTCCATGGCCACGTGCACCTGGCCCACCTCGTGGCTGTTATGACCTGGCTCTTGCAGCCGCCTCTGCTGGATGGCCTTTTCCACTTCATGATCACCTCTGAGTGACAAGTGGTAGATCTGCTTTCTAATACAAGCGTACTAGAACTCTGTGTGCAGACTCGTGGGCTCCCTAGCTAACTTCCCGTCTTCTCCTTTCAGCCATGGACACATGGCCTGTGCGAGCCACTTGTTTATGTAAAGTTTTACTAAAGCACAGTTCTGCTCAGTTGCTTACATACTCTTTTTGGCTGCTGCCCCGAACTGAATTGTATTCCCCCCAGATTCATATCTTAAAGCCCTAATCTCCCACTGTGATGATATCTGAAGAAAAGGTTCTGGGAGTTAATTAGGTTTTGATGAGGCCCTGAGGGTAGAGTCCTCATGATGAGATTACTGCCCTAATCAGAAGCCATACTAGAGAAATAGCTTTCCTTCTCTGTCTCTTCCCCCCACCTCTCTCTCTCTCTCTCTCACTCCCTCCCTGCCTCTCTCCTTCCCTTTCTCTCTCCCTCACACACAGCCCAAGTGAGGCCACAGCGAGAAGGCAAAGGTCTGCAAGCCAGGAAGAAAAGAGTCCTCCCTGGGGTACCCAATTGGGTCCAGCACCTTGATCTTGGACTTCTCAGCCTCCAGAACTGTGGGGAATAAATTCCTGTTGTTCAAGCCTACAGTATTTTGTGAGGGTACCCTGAGCTAAGACAGCTGCTTTCACACAATGGCAAGCTTGAGTAGTTGAGACAGAGGTTCTGTGGCCCCCAAATCCTAAAATATCTACTGAACGGTCCTTGACACAGAAAGTTTGCCAACCCCTGCTGTAGTTACTGCATGAAATTATAGTTCTAGTTCTAGAATTTTTATAGAGAGGAATTTAAGGATGGTTAGTGGGAACTATGCTGGCATAACAAATCTCTTACTCTTCGGTAATGGAGACGGGAGGGCAGGCAGCTAAAGTGTTGCCACATCTCCCACAATGGCGACCACCAAGAATCCCGCACTGTGCTAAGCCCTCCACCCAGCCACACTGCACGTGCTCATGTGGACAGAGCTGTAATCTGTGATGGCTGAGCATCTGGGTTCCAAACCCCCTCCCCCCGCTTACTAGAAACACACTCTTAATTAGAGGTTCTGATAGCTATGAGGTATCAAGAGCATACTAAGGACACAGTCTTGATCATAGAACTCACAACAAATATCCAATTCCCAAAACATATTCAATGCAAGAATGCTTGCTGTAATAGCCATAAGAACAAAATACCCTTTTATTAACAGCTGCACGGGGAACGAAGCGAAAGCAACTGTGTGCATGAGAAACTATAAATTGTTGAGAGTGTGTCTGTGGAATATTGTTGTGGGAAAAAAAAAATCAAGTACTTTGGCAAGCTAAAGCAACATGGTAGCATCTAAGATCTGCATTTTAGAATCAGAGAGAGATGGATTCAAATCCAGACCCTGAGGCATACTTTCTTTGGCACCTGGCTCTCCCATTCTCACAACGTCAGTCTCTTCGTCAATGGAATGGGAATGAGGTGCTTCATCTGTGGGTGACTGAAATTTCATAAGGTCAGTTATTATATAGAAAATGTGTTCAAGTGCATAGGTATAAAAGAGGCTCTCAAAAGGGTAGTTATTCTCACGAGTCATTGGAGGATATCTTCTCAGTGGGTATTTTTTTTTTTTTTATGAGAATACTTCTTCTTTTCCTGAGAATGAAGTGACACTGACTGACAGTACAGCTATCCCCACATTTTGCCAAGTTATTGAGACCATCCATCATTTGAGGATGGGTGAATTATTAAAAAATAAAAACGTGACACAGGTTGTAACAGGGAATAGGTTATAAAGGGAAGCAGCCATTTGATGTCACTTGTGCACCAGCCCCTGCAAAGGGAGGGGGCCCCATCCCTGGGTCCTGTTTAAAAAAGCACACACACAGGGGCACCAGGCAGGCACAGTCGGTTGAACGTCCGACTCTGGGTTTCGGCTCAGGTCATTATCTCAGGGTTGTAGGATCAGGCCCCATATAAGGCTCTGTGCTCAACAGAGAGTTTGTTGGAGATTGTCTCTCCCTTTCCCTTCCCCCACCCACTCTCTTTCTCTCTCTAAACAAATAAATAAAATCTTTAAAACATACACACAGAGTTTTCTGTCTCTAGCTTCTCTTATCAGAAATATGTGCACTCTGCCTTCATAACTCTGTGTGTGTGTGTGTGTGTGTGTGGTGTGCACATGCTCAGATGTGCAAAAGAGAACATAAAAAGAGGTGAGAGAGCTTTGTGATAAACTCATTCTGAAGAACCAAAATTTATTTTCTGCTGGTGAGTTATCTTAATTATCCCTCCTGGAGACCTTGCACTGAGAATATATCAGTTGTGATTTGAAATTAATCCCTCTGGCCCGGAGTTTCCTCATGTGTTTTGAAGGGAAAATAACTGTCCTTTATTCCACAGGAATATTATAAACATCAGATGAGATACTGTGTAAACAACATGCTTCGAGGAGGACAGTGACAAATAAGATATGTCCTGAGGACCATAATGATGATGGATAGGGGTTTCGGTAATCTTGTGGTATGTGGGAAGACTCCAGAGCTGGAAAAATTTATATTGGAGAAGACTTAACAAGATATAAGAGTTTCAAGTATCTAACGGGCTGCCTTGTAGAAGAGGAATTTGTCATTGGGGAAGGTAGAGTACAGAGCAAAGGAGACATATTTCTAATTAGATGAGACTCCACGCTCCCTAACGAATAAGCAAGAAAGTTCCACAGTCAGTTCCTATCGGCAGCCCTCTTCCACATCCATCACTAACCTCAACTTTCAGTTACTTGTACAAGTATATGTTTCACTTATTGTGTAAAATAGAATGTTCACACCTGGCTTAAGCAAAGGGACTCACATCTTCAGCATAGGGACTCGAGTTAGTCTTTGTGCTTGCGAAAACTCTTTACACATTGTCTAGCAGGTTGTGGATGCTCAATACCCATTTACTAGAACAAAAACAGAAAATGAAAATGCTATTCTAATATAGATCCCATGTCACAACACAGCTAGTATGAGCATGCCTCCAGCAGTCCTATCCTCTCCTAGACCACCCCCCCCTGCCAGCCAGTAGGGAATTATAATGATTTGTATAATAGATACTGTAGATACTGTTCATATCTATAGTAGAGATGCTGATCTGTACCTTGGCTTGATTTTTCTCCTCTGTGTTAACAAAGGGAAGGTTCTATTTAGGGGGCCAGTGGGAGGGAAAGCTTGTTATTTCAAAATACTTCACCATAGACAGGCAATCATCTTTGATGAAATTCCTTAAGTGCCGTTGTCCAAATGTGTATTTCATTCTTGGCAATAAAAGAGTCCTAGCCTATGTCCAATGACCTATAAATCATAGCTAGGAGATTTCTTTATGCAAATTAAATTTGTGTCACACTCATCAATAAAAAAGAAAATGGCCATGAATATTATAGTTACTGTAGCAGTGCAAAGTTCGGAGTTGCTATACCTATTTGTAGGATATGTCAGTGTGGCTAATTATTTTTTTTAAGATAGTGTGCTTGGAAAGAATTCACAGGGATAAGTTCATAAGCCTTATGAACTGATCATTAAATGAGAAAGGGTTTTTAAATAGTCAGGAATATAAAATAAGCAACCAGCTGGATTAACCTTACCAACCTAAAAAAAAAAAAAAGAAAATCCACATAATAAAGTAAGAGACACTCATGTTATTTTTATGGCAGTTATTATAAACCCCAAGAACTAATTACGTTAGAGCACAGTTTGTTTCTCTTCGACCCTGTTTTTCCTTTTACACTTAAATTATAAAGATCCAAGTCTTGAACCACCTACTCTGGAATCCCCTCCTTAAAAAGTAAACAAAATATAAAGAAAGGGAGAGAAAATTATGTCACTTTACTTGAATGAGAACTTACGAGTGCAAAATGAAACATGTCTTGCACTTCTCAGCTAATAGAGCATGACATATTAACCCTATATATACTAATAAGGGCAAGAAGATTCATACAACATACCCGTTTCCTCAGATTGCAAGTAAGAGTGAGATTCCTTGAGAAGGAGTTTGCAAAAGCTGTATAGAAGTCCAGGACTTTGAGCAAGGCTTCTCGCTTGATGATGTGGAGATCACAGTATGTCAGTGCTCGGACATTGGCACATGCGTGAGCAAGGGTGGTTTCCTTCCAGAAGATGTCTCCAAATACATCACCTTTCCCTGGAAAATAGTATAAGATATGGATTCAACTATCTACACTAGTTCTTATCCTAATCACTATTTTTACGCAGTTTCATATATGGTATTGATCAACTCGCATAATTTAGAACCTGAGTGGACAACCCCATTCAAATATGTGTAACAATGCATAACACTTTCATATAATATGTAAAGTAACATCACCCTGAATTCAGTTCTTGATGGAAATCCCAAGTGGTATGAATAAATAAAATCCAACAGAGAAGCCAAAAATCTCATTTTAACAAATAGTTTCATTATCTTCTGCCATCATAACTTTTCCCATTCTGACCGAAGGAGCAAAGGTGACTTTTTAGTTTCATTCTTTCTTCTGCTCCTTCTGTAGAGATGACAGTAGATTGCACTATATAAGGATCTACTATTCCAGCCTTTATAAATCTGGAACTGATTTGACATATATTAAACATACATTATTCAGCAACTAAGTCTTGTGCTCCAGGCAGACGAATACTCGCCATGACTTATTACCTGAGGATGTCTTCCCCTCTCTCCTGAGCCAAACTCTATGCAGGGCCTCAGGGCCCAGCCCAGAGGGGTGGGGGGGTGTGCTCCCCATCAAAACTATAAAGCTTAAGTTGCTGAGCAGGGGAACACATGGAGACTCAGGTTTGTTATGCTATCAACAGTTCCATGAAGAGTGATTTTTTTTTTAATCTGCAAATTACCCAGAAATCATCTCTTCACTTTGGAGCACCAGCCACTGGTGACCTGAACTCCACAGTTCACCACCCCAAATCCAGAGTACTTAGCTGCCCAGACAAGGTGGGGATAAGGAACACTCAGAGATGAAGTGCCAAAAGGACTTTCTGTGGAGGCAGTTGCATGAGAGCCCCTGGCTTCTGAAGTCTCCTCAACTGCATTCTCTATTGCCCTGCAGGAAAGGGAAAGTTTGGGAGTGGAACAAACAAGGAGTCTACCCAGGCAGGAAAGATCTTCTGGAAGGCACTGTGCCAAAGACTTATGCTTTTGACACTCTAACCACAGAGGTGAAGAAGTATCTGCTCTCATCATGGAGACTGAAGCCAGAACTAACAAGAAAACAGGTAGAAGAAAGGCATCTTATAACACTTCAGGCCAGCTAGACAAGCAGAGAAAAAAGATAACAGTAATCAGAGAAATGAGAGAAAGAGAGAGGCACAGAGATTGAGGTTGAGGGAATAACATTACAGGCTCTTGTCCACACAGGCAGTTTGGAAATCCTTAGAGAACCATGAATCACTCTGGGATGGAAACAGAAAAACATGCCTATTATTGAGAAAGTGGTTAAAACTATCATGTAATCATATGCTCAGCATAAAATAACCATAATGGATATATAATTCATCTTGAGCAATCTTATTTGTTTCTGGACACTTCAGAATTTTCTTCTAGTTAGTGACACTGTTCAACAACTCAACTGTCTGATAGCCAGGCATTCATCCTAGGAAGGTTAGAGGCCTCCACTGTCATTCATCGACTTCAGAAATCTGTAAGTGACATTCTCTAAATTTTAAATAAGTAATTTCATTTCAAGTTTACCTTTGTGTATGAGAATGGTCAAGTTTCATTCTTCTATACATAGCTGAAAGACCTCAATTTGAGGCAGGAATCTATCAAAATCCTAGAGGAGAACATAGGCAGTAACCTCTTCAAAATCGGCCACAGAAACTTCTTTCAAGACATGTCTCCAAAGGCAAAGGAAACAAAAGCGCAAATGAACTTTTGGGATTTCATCAAGATAAAAAGCTTCCGCACAGCAAAGGAAACAGTCAATAAAACAAAAGGCAACCCACAGAATGGCAGAAGATATTCTCAAATGACACTACAGAAAAAAGGCTGATATCCAAGATCTATAAAGAACCTCTCAAACTCAACACTCAAAAAACAGATAATCACATCAAAAAATGGGCAGAAGACATGAAAGACACTTCTCCAAAGAAGACATACAAATGGCTAACAGACACATGAAAAAATGTTCATCATTAGCCATCAGGGAGATTCAAATCAAAACTACATTGAGATACCACTTCCACCAGTTAGAATGGCCAAAATTAACAAGACAGTAACAACACTTTCCAACAAGTGTTGGAATGAATGTGGAGAAAGGGGAACCTTCTTACACTATTGGTGGGAATGCAAGTTGGTGCAGCCACTTTGGAAAACAGTGCAAAGATTCCACAAAAATTAAAAATAGAGCTTCCCTATGACCCTGCATTGCACTACTGAGTATTTACTCCAAGGATACAGATGTAGTGAAAAGAAGGGCCATATGTACCCCAAAGTTCATAGCAGCAATGGCCACAATCGCCAAACTGTGGAAAGAGCCAAGATGCCCTTCAACAGATGAATGGATAAAAAAGATATGGTCCATATATACAATGGAGTATATTGCCTCCATCAGAAAGGATGAATACCCAACTTTTGTATCAACATGGATGGGACTGGAGGAGATTATGCTGAGTGAAATAAGTGAAGCAGAGAGAGTCAATTATCATATGGTTTCACTTACTTGTGGAGCATAAGGAATAATATGGAGGACCCTAGGAGAAGGAAAGGAAAAGTGAATTGGGGGATAATTGGAGGGGCAGACAAAGCATGAGAGACTGTGGACTCAGAAACAAACAGGGTTTTGGCAGGGAGGAGGGTGGGAAGTTGGGTGAGCCTGGTGGTAGGTATTAAGGAGGTCATGTATTGCATGGAGCACTGGGTGTGGTACATAAACAGTGAATCTTGGAACACTGAGAAAATAAAATTTAAAAAAAAAAAGGTTGTGGGTTAAAAAAAAGAAAAGTAATTCTAATTGTAAGTATTTATTCTAACTGCATTATAAGAAGTACCAAATTTAATGATACGCATATTCATTGAATGAGCACTGAGTAATGTATAGAAATATGGACTCATTGTATTGGATATTTGAAACTAATATTACACTACATGTTAATTATATTTCAATTAAAAATAAAGAAACTGAGAAATACTTATAAAAATTATTACATTATACTGGGGCACCTGGGTGGCTCAGTGGGTTAAAGCCTTTGCCTTCAGCTTGGGTCATGGTCCCAGGGTCCTGGGATTGAGCCCCGTATTGGGCTCTCCACTCAGTGGGGAGCCTGCTTCCTCCTCTCTCTCTGCCTGCCTCTCTGCCTACTTGTGATCTCTGTCTATAAAATAAATAAAAATCTATAAAAATATATTATATTATAAAAATGTGTATATAGATCTACAGAATAGTGGATAAATATTCATTGATTGATGAATGCATCATTGATAGATAAAAATACTCCACATATAAATCAGCTTCCCCTTTCCAATATAGACCACTTTAAAATATGCTAAAATTAAAATTCTAACCATACTTCTCTCCAAAAACTTAAATTACTTATCTTTTTAGTATCATGCGTAAATAAAAAGCCTGTGATGTGACAAGAATAGCATTAAGCTAGAATATAAACTCATGAGGACAGAGAATTTTCTCTGGTTCATCCATTCATGTCAACATCCAATGCTGAGAATAGTTTAAGAGCTCATGGGGCACCTGGGTGGTGCAGTCAATTAAGCATCCTATTTCTGGTTTTGGCTCAGGTTGTGATCTCAGGGTCATGAGATTGAGCCTCCTCGATGGCCCCCATGCTCCATGGGGCTTCTGCTTGTGATCCCCTCTCCCCCTCTCCCTTTGCCCCTACCCATTGTGTACTCTCTCTCACTCTCTAAAATAAATAAAAAATCTTAAGAGTTCAACAAATATTTACTGAAAAAAAAATATGAATGAGAAAAGGGGAGAAGAAGAGAAAGACATAGAAGAACAAATTGGGAAATGTGAGATCCAAGTTACATGTGCGGCTCCACCTGTAAGGGTGTGACTTAGACCAAGTGATTAACTTACCCTGAATCAGCATTTGTTCTTTTAACCCTTAAGAGAACAAGATGAACAAAAACTAATCTCAAGGTTTCTGTGTACCTATAACCCTAGAGTAAGCCCACTAAAAGTCATCAAATTATATTTTTGGGTAATATTTTTTCTACGCCATATGTAAAAGAAAAAGACTTTAAAATCTAGTGCCTCAACTCCAAATTCCATTAAAAGACTAAAAAGCACCAGCAAAGTTAACTGAGTCAACCAGTTGACTCATAAATAAAACTTATCCCTTGATTCTCCCCTTTAAAAAAGTTTAGAGGGGGCACCTGGGTGGCTCAGTGGGTTAAAGCTTCTGCCTTCAGCTCAGGTCATGATCCCAGAGTCCTGGGATTGAACCCCGAATCGGGCTCTCTTCTCAGCGGGAAGCCTGCTTCCCTTACTCTCTCTCTGCCTGCCTCTCTGCCTACTTGTGATCTCTGTCAAATAAATAAATAAGAATCTTAAAAAAAAAAAGTTTAGAGAAACCTAGAAAAACTGACAAATGTGGATAATTCTGTTCCAACTGTTGGAATTCACATTACATAATAAGCAATACTAACTGTCTTCTGACATAGAATTTCCATTAGGATACACAATATATCGATTGGATATTAATCTAATCAATGATTTTAAGGTGTGTTTGCTTTATCCAGTTGTCTTTATCATCTTCTAGTCGCTCAATTCACAATAAACTTTTATGGCTCTTCTGGAAGATGGGTCTTGTAAATCAGTTAATTTCACAGCCACAGTAGAGCTGGCGAATGTCCTTCTTCAAGGACTATTATGCACATGACACCGAGGCTGTGAGATTATGAGTGGAGTCTTCCAATAACTGCACCATTTCAGGGCCGGGAACTCGTGTTCATCTTCGTGGCTACAGAATATTTGATGCTAGTTTCTAGGTCAGCTCTCACTGGGTGCAAGTAGTCTCAGCTATAAACATTTTAGAGCTTGAGAAAACTAACCTTCCCCCAAAGCCCTAAAATTAGTAGAAAAGCTCACACTCAACATGAAAGTTGTTGTTTGTCCTATTTATATTTTCTCAGTTCTTTGCATCAAGTCTTATGAAGTATTTCACTTCAAAACCACAGGAAACAGGATTGGAAAACAGGCGCAAATGTTTCAGATTCACAGACTAGGAAACTGGAAAATGTCAAGGCAAAACAGAGATGACGAGTTACAACATAGTTAAAGGAGCAATACGGACCATGGTATGTTTAGGGATTATGATCCCCAAAGGGGCTGGTTTTACAACCAAAGCTTTTTAAAAATTTTGAAACACATTATTTGGTAAGTTAATGAAATGGATTAAACTTAATGCATAAAAATCATCTCAGTTATTCATCGATGAGTATAGGCAACGAACCCCTAAATAAACAGCATTCGAAACTTAGGTCGTTTCCTGTGGGGTGCAGTGATGGGTCTATCTGATGATTCTTCTACAGAAAACAATCCTCGTATTCACCTGTATTTATCAGTCGGCGCTTCACTATGATTAATTATTGCATTAGGCTCATAAACTTTACTATGAATACACATGCCTAAAAATACTCCTTTATAAATGAACACTGTGAGTTTTAGAATTATATGATTTTTAATGGACTTTGACTATTACCAACAGCAAGTTTCATACAGTAATGTTTTAAAGGAAAAGAACAGAAAGAACACAGTGATAAGTGTGAAAATTAAGAAATTATATAGGTGTGTTAGAACAGAACCTCTTAAAACCTTTAGAATCGATGCCCGCCCATCTTCAGTGATGTCCAACGTCATTCAGTTCAAAAATTATAATGGGTACAAACTGGAAGACACGTTCAGAGAAGCAAATAATTCTTACCTACTAAAAAAAAAAAAATCACTGATTAAGCTTATAAATTTTTATTTACACAAAGAGTGGGCCAAAGAGCTCTAAGCAGATTTAAAAATAGAGTATCATAACATCAATAAGGGATGAAGGCAGGGAAGGAGAGTGGGAACAAGACACTGATGTATCGGACATATAAGACAGTTGGGAAAATGCAGAAGGAAGCTTTCCATAAGTGGAGGTCATGACCTCAGGAAAAAGAAGCACAGTAGGACAGCAGGTCAAGCAGCCCCACCCTGTCGAGAGAAATCAGCACTGCAGGGAAGGGGGGAGGATTCAGCAGAAAAAACTGAGACAAGTCACAAGGTCAGAACTGACGGAAGGATTGGAGAAATAAAGTCCTTCTCTTCAAGGAAGAAACAGCAAAGATCTGTGGCCATTCTTGGAATCCCCAAGCATCCTTGAAAGTCTCATTTCAACTTTAATATCTACCAACAAGGTGGACTCTGAGCTCTTCCAGGACCCAGAGGAAAGACCTGTAAGCAGAACTTAAGATCCCCATCTTAATTTCCGAAGGCTCCTGAGATAACTCTGAGCCCGTTCTCCCTACTCCTAACCACCTGCCTGGTCGTTAACTCATCTCTATGGCGACCATATTTTTAGATACTTAATGGCTGATTAACCATCTTATACTCAGGTAATATTTGGTGAAGGATTTCATAATATACACTGGTATGACAGTGTTAGAAAATCTTTTTTTTTTTTTTAAGAAAAGGAAATACATTAGGAACATTAATATAGGCCCTATATTTTCTGTCAGGATTAAACCAAGTAATTGTATAATTTCAAAATTCTATTTAAAAATAGTTATGACCTGGGGTGAATCACCGGATAAGGTAGAGGCTTGGCTTCTTCATTGGTAAGATGACCACGGCAAGTGCTCTCTTTAGTTAATTAAATGATTTGACATAATAATGCATGTAAAATGATGAGTACTTGATGATTATTGGTACTTAAATACAACTCTCAAAGAGGCTGATGTACATTTTTAAAAATATACTTTTGATAAAAAATATTAAAAATGTATGCATGGATTTTAAATTTTACTTAAGCCTGGTGAGGGGCTCAGTTACTAACTACAAATTTTCTTCTCTTTTTTTAAGCCCCCTTTAACTCTTAAATGTTTATTTTCTAATAAAATTAATTCTGATTTGCAGAACTACTTATTCCAGTTGATGGAGAAAGTGATGCCATTTTCAGGAATCAAAGCAAAGTCCCCTTCCATAGATATAATTTCAAGTTTTCCTACAATGGCCAATGACCACGGTATAAATTAGATTCTTTCCTGATACTGGGAGTTCCTGATGAAGAATAAGGAAGGAATGTTTTATTAAAGAGTGTTAAATGATTTGCTATATTTAACATCTGGCCCACCATATTCTCTTTGTTCCAAGTGCCTGATAAATAGTAGGAAATTGTTTTCTCAATCCATAACAGATCTATGCTAAAGCTAGAATCTTAGGGAAATGCACTTTACTATAAGCATTTAGAGGAAAACAAAACAGAGGGTAGTCAGTATTTCAAAATAGGACATAAAGAAAATGGCAACAGAACACAATATAGTTTTCATGGGTACCCTAAACAAACACAGTGATGAAAACAGCTTAATGGCAAAATAAAGTGCTAGCTAATCTGGATAATTGAACCTTGCTGAGAACCCATTTAAGGAGTCCTATCACAGATGACAGAGATACAAAATTAGCAAGCTGTTTCAAGCACTCACAGTGCAGACAGAGAGTGAAACAGGTAGAGGATAAAAGCAGAAATGGCTAAGAATGCTATGTAGGCATGCAGCAGGAGCCCAGATTAGAGGTACCGAATCCAGACCAGGGCGATAAGGGAAAGAATGAAAGAACATGAGGAAGCAAGAGACAGGACAACTAGAAAGAAGAGAAAGATGTGTTGTGAGCAAGGAAGCTTGCCAGTAGGAGAACTTGGAGGTACCAGGAATCTTCATGCAACTGAGAATGCTGTGAAAACACTGTAGGGCATGGGAATGGCACCAGTCAGGTGGGAAAGGAAATTAGACCAAAATGGCCTCATCCGTCACCCTAGAAGCTACGTTTTCTCCCCAAGTTGCTAAAAAGTCAGTCCATTAAAAAAAAAAATATATATATATATATATATTTTTTTATTTTAAAAAGTCAGTCTCAATGAGAAGGCTAGCCTGATAAGTTATATTTTAGAAAGATTATTTTGACAGCCACATAACAGAAAATCAGAGGTTGAAGCAGGTGAGAGATTGTTAGCTAACAGGTCTTCAATGGCAGCCACAGCCCAGGAGCACAATTTTATGAGCAGTTGTCACGGGAAGGAATATTAAGCACAGGATAAAGAAATTACAAGATGGAAGAATAAACAAGACTTAGCTTTGAAGGAAGATGGGGAGAGAATTTGGAGTTGAGGCTAAATTACCAGATTGTAAGGATTTATATTTTATCCAAAAATCTATAGATTGAACAACGCTAAAGTATATAATTTGAACCATGTACAAATGATGTCTGTAATCACTTCTTCAAAAATTTAAAATAAGACAAGCATGCAATTTTTTAAAAGCAGATAACTAGTTTGACCTTTATGGAGTCGTCTGAATTAACTGTGTTCATCAGCATATGTGCAGCGAACCTACCTGGTTCATTATTCAACATCTCAAAACACAGAAATGTAGATGCAAGAGAAAATAATTGTCTGCAGCTTGGGAAAAGCCCTTTTAAGGATTAAAGTGAGAAACACTTGACTTCTAATAGCAAGTATACAAGAAGAAATCTTAACTGTAGCGCAGAAGTCACATTTTCACAGATTCTCAAAATAGCAAAATATTCACATCTCAGATTTTTTTTCTTTTTGGAATAAAAATAAGCAGAATTTGAATTTTGAGCATCATAATTTATAAGTTTTCTTTTATAATGCAAAAATGTTTATAAATAACTGATTCTAATTAAAATGAAATCTTAACTCAGGTACAGGAAATTATTTTTTTAGAATATTGTTATTTAACTCTGTCTGTCCCTGCCTCACTTACACTCCCTTCTCCAGCCCCATAACAATATCTAACCTCTCCATCCAAACTCTATGTAAACGAGCCTAGTTCTCTTGGGAATTTGAGTTTATAATTAAAAGACTTAGATACAGGGCACCTGGGTGGCTCAGTCGTTAAGCGTATGCCTTCGGCTCTGGTCATGATCCCAGGGTCCTGGGATTGAGTCCCACATCAGGCTCCCTGCTCAGTGGGGAACTTGCTTCTCCCTCTCCCTATGCGTCTCCTCCAGCTTGTACTCTCCCTGTCACTCACTGTCTCTCAAATAATAAAATCTTTAAAAATAAATAAACAAATAAATAAATAAATAAGACTTAGATACAGACTGTTTTTAGATTAATAACTCCAACTTGATGATTCTAATATCAGTAGACACAGAAAAGACAAAAGGTGAGTGCCGCAAAACAAATATCTTGGGGTCCAGGTCTATGGGTCACAGGGAAATGTCACTTCTACAGCCCTTAAAGGTACAAGATCTCTCACAGTGACACTTAAAAGTAACCTGGTTATTTTAGCCACACCAAGAAATCTGTTCACATGAAGTAATGGCAAGGTAAGAACTTAAAAGCAAGACGATATGAAAGGATATAAAATATTATGTATGCATCATGAACTTAATTTGGAATTCTTTGTGTTTCATAAAAAGTGGGAAGTTCGAAAAGAAAAAGGTGGAGGTGTAGAAACTGAAAGAGCTTCAACTTGGAAAAAGACATGAACTGCAATTATGTTCACCTGCCCTATTTACAACAACATCTTGAAGCCATCCTTCAGTGTTAAAAACAGAAGGTATTTGTTGACTACATTTTTTTTTTATCTTTCCATTAATTAGTTACGGTTCAGAACTTATTCATTAAACACTTAGCATTTTTGACACGCTAAAGAATTATGTGCCTACCTAGAGACTGTTTAGAGGCAAAGATCCAAAAGAATGAAAGTGCAGCTGTTCTTTGAATTTGGCAATTTTAATTAAAATGACCTCCCTGGGGCGCCTGGGTGGCTCAGTGGGTTAAAGCCTCTGCCTTGGGCTCAGGTCATGGTCTCAAGGTCCTGGGATCAAGCCCCACATCGGGCTCTCTGCTCAGCAGGGAGCCTGCATCCCCCTGTGTCTCGGCCTGCCTCTCTGCCTACTTGTGATCTGTCAAATGAATAAATAAAACCTGTAAAAATATATAATAAAATGACTTCCCTTCTCTACATTTCAACTTGCAAATGAATCAGTGTAAAAGACAGCAAGGCCCACTTGTTTCTCCTATGAGGACAACTGGGATTGTTGGGTCCATAATCAAAGGAACAAGACTGATACAAAGCGAAGGTCAAGCAAAGCTTTATTTCGCACCAAGCATCGAGAATCAAACTGACCGGTCAGGGCCATCTCTTAGAAAGAGGCGACCCTGACCAGTCAGTTTGATTCAAAGAGGCGACCCCAACCAGTCGGCTTGATTCTCAATGCTTGGCGCAAAATAAAGCTTTGCTTGACCTTCGCTTCATATCAGTCTTATTCCTTTGATTACGGACCTAACAGGATAAAGTCTCATTTTTCTGACATATGCTCAGATGTGAGAGACGTTCTTTCTTTCCAACTCTTAGAAGGCAAAGAATCATTAGACCTGATGAAAAAGGACACAGCTGAATGCTAAGAGCCACAGTTCACTATGAGGATATACAGTTAGGAATATCCATGCACCAAATTACACAGCGGCGTCCACCAAACAACACAAACTACAGCAAACGCAAGGAGACACAGAGAAAACACATTAGCAGTGAGACACGTGGACACCCACCCAGGTACCAGGTTTTCTCGCAAGTTGAGGATTTGTGGCAACACTGCACTGAGCAAATCTATCAGCGTCACTTTTCCAACAGCATTTGCTCACTGTATCTCGGTATCACACTTGAGGAACTTTCACGACACTTGAAACTTTTCATTATTAGTTGATGTTACAGTGACTTGTGATCAGTGATTATGAGCCGCTGACAGCGCAGATGATGGTTAGCAATTTTCAGCAATAAAATATTTTTTAAATACAGGTATATACTTTTTTCTTAGACAAAATGTGATTGCACACTTAAACTTATAGTATAGAGTAAACATAACTTTCATATGCACTGGGAAATCAGAAAATTCATTTGACTCACTTTTTTGTGATACCTGCTTTTTTGTGGTGGTCTGAAACCAAACCTATAAATACCTCCCAAAGTTTATGCAGGCAGAAGACCCAGTCAACTTACTCAATAAAGCAGAAAACTTAAAGATATATATCAAACTCCACACCCTGATAATTTTTGCAACTTTTCATTAAGCTTGGAATTATTTCAAAATTCAACTACCAAAAAAATGAGAAGAGGAAGAAGAAAAACAGGAGGAGCAGGAAAGGAATGGACAGTCCCCAAATATCAGGAGTGACACTATTGGATTTCCCTTTTCCTCTCCCTTTCTTAAAACATTATTAAGGCATCTTGAGTGTTAACCCTCCCGCTGTTCTCGTAAATCGTCAAAGAAAATAGTTTAACTTAGAGAAGTCTGAAACCATACATCCTCAATGGAAACCACAAGACTAAGTCACAAAATGGACATGACAAGACTAAGAAGTCACAAAACGGAGCTGGAGAGAGGATCTACAAGAGGCTGGCTGGTAGGGAAAGGCCTTTCTGGCAGGTTCCAGGCAGGGCTTCAGCTGCCTTCAGGGTGGACGGGCACATGGTGTGAACACAAGGGCAGGCCGTCCACAGCTCCATACCCTCTCTCCTGCAGAAGGTCATCCCGAGTCCACACGCCCGGTCCACAGTGTCTTCACACTGCTTCTCCAAGAAACCCAGGTTGGCAGAATGCTCTACACAGCAGGACAGAGTTCTCAAAGCTCATCTCCACATCTGTCACGTCATCACTGACCCACACCACAGAATCCTATAAGACAGTGTCTTTGCTGGGCCCCATGGCACCCAGGCAGCCTGCCAGCCCCCAACAGCCTTGGCCACCGCTGTGCCTCCCCGCCTCATACACACATTTCCGCCCTCAGAGATCACTCCCGGGTCAAAACTTTTTTTTTTTTTTTAAATCATCTGACTGCCTTTTTGCTGAATTAATCTATGGTCGAGGCCCATGGAAAAAAGGAAAGAAAAGTTTCCAGGGAAGAGAGAGGTATACATATAATTTGACTCATTAAACCAAGAAATGAAAAGTCTCTGAATCCCAGGAGTTTTTGAAGAAGATAAACAAAAAGCACACAGAGAAATAAAATGTGACAGATGTATGATGAGGCTGGTCTGATACCCAGGAGCCCTGTGTTCATTTTTACTATGTCGTTGTGCAAAACCAGCTACCATTTTATTTTAAAAGGGAAAGAAAATGCATTTTGTCTGTCTCACTGAGTAGTAAATGATTCTAGCTTGACAGACCCAAGCCGGAGGCACTGCACCAGGGGCTTTTTCCAGCCTTCTTTCTAGAAAATAAGTTACCAAGGTGAGACTGTGATGAAGAAAATGGGGCAAAGCAAATGACAATGAGTACACAGCTGAGGTCATTCATCACGAGGCAGAACTGCTTTACCGTGTACCCGGTACCTTCCGCCCACCATTGACACCAACGTGCAGGAAAAGAAAATACACCTGTTTCGGATATGTGCTCTATCCTCTTCTTAAAGCAAACAAGAATGGTTGTAGTGTGTTTATGCTTTGTTTTACCACAAAGGACTGTTCTGGAAAAATGTACACTTTTTATGAAGGATTATCTATAACTCCTTTATACTCCAGGAAACAAAGCAGAATAAACACCAAGTGGAATTAAACACACACCCAGGGGCACCTGGGTGGCTCAGTGGATTAAAGCCTCTGCTTTCGGCTCAGGTCATGATCCCGGGGTCCTGGGATCGAGCCCCGCATCGGGCTCTCTGCTCAGCAGTTAGCCTGCTTCCCCCTCTCTCTCTGCCTGCTTCTCTGCCTACTTGTGATCTCTGCCTGACTTGTGATCTCTGTCTGTGAATAAATAAATAAAATCTTTAAAAAAATAAAAATAAACACACACCCAGTGCTGATGCTCAGGTACTATATGAATTTTTCTTGCAAAAATCACAAATAAAAAACAGTTAAGGGGAAAGCTCTTTTAGGAATAAAATCATTCCTAAAAGAGCTTTCCCCTTAACTGTACTATTATTTCTAAACAGTTAAGGAGAGGTTTATAAAACAATTGTGTTCGGTCCCTTGCAATCCTGAACCACTTTCTATAATTCTTATGAATTTTACCCAACCTATTTTCCTACGAAGGGTCACTGCTTCTCAATTCTCAAGTCTGTTGTTTTTTCAGGCAATTGTGCTTTTTGAAATCAGTTCTTCATTTCTGTGCTGGGTTTTGCTTTTGCAGCTTCTCAGACACATAAGTCAATCTTTGACTCACAAAAATAAGTGGCATTCAAGCTATGGTAGGTTGACCTCAGTAGCTAAAAAATCCAGCAGTTTAAAAACTGAGCTCATTTTTCATGAGACACGAGCCATGAAAAATATGATGAAAATGGAGTTGACATCCTGCAATTCTAACTTCTTTTACTTGAGAGAAAAACAAGGGGTGATTCTCTTCTGACCTCATTATTGTTTCCTTTTAGATCTACGTGGACTTTATGAACTTGCTACAGAGATTTGAGCAGAAATGATCTAAAATGCGATTTCATATAGTTTCACCAATATATATATTACCTTACCCCAAACATCTAATTTCTTCAAAATTTTGTTATTTTCATATACTATCACTGCCTTTTTTTGTTAGCATAACCATCCACTGGGCCTCCGAATTTTAGAATGAACTTTATTATTAGCCAAATAATTTTCTTGGCTCATGAATGGACAGAACCAGCTTTATAAACCTAAATTTACTTGTATTATGATTCCTCCAATATAATGGGTCAAATTCACTTACCTCCTCAACACTTTTAGCTCATTACTTAGGTCCACTGTGATGAATGAGGCAGAAATATTTAGAATAAGATGATCTGTACTCAAGTCCTAACTCATTTATTAACCATCTGGGCAAGCCACTCAACTTTTCTGGTTCTCATTTTGCTCATCTCTAAATGAAAGTGTTGAGTTAGACAGGTTCTATGGCCCCTCTGAGACTAACATTCTAGGTTGCTAACCCAAAAATAGTTCCACAAGCCATCTTCTTCACACTTATCAACACCAGGCGGTACAGTCACCTTAGGCTATGATCAGCTCTAATCTAAAAAGTATTGTCTTACCATTGCCAAAGAAAGTTTAATCAAACCCTTGTATAGCTCATTAGGCTGTGACCAGTACTAATGCTCTTTGCTGAAAGAGCATTACTAGTTTTCACTAAGATTCATCATCTCATTAGTGACCCAATTTCCAAAGTCACCAAGCAAAGGAAATTTCTCTTAAGAAACCTGAGAAGCAAAATCTCTAAAACTGTTACACATTTGCTACTACATTAGGAAAGTTCACAGTACCTAAAATAGCCACCACCTCATCATCCTGGATGACTTCCAAGGATCCTGACACCACAAAGCAGAGGGCATCCACACTTTCTCCAGCATGGTAAATGAGATCCCCAGGAGCACAGTGAATAGTTTGAAACTCTACCGCCAAGGCGCGCAGACACCCATCGCTGGCCAATCGAAAAGCAGGATGTTCATTAAAAACCTTCCGGTTTAGATGAACACAGATATCAGCTCTCATGTCTTTGGGACAGATGGAGAGAACCTGAAGAAAGTGAGAAATGAATAAGTGAGAAGAAAAGAGAAAAGGGCTATTTCAGGAAAAAAAAAAAAGTCATCCAATAAATATTTACTGACCATGACAAAGTCTGCAACACACAGTACTGGATACTGGGAATGCAAAGTTAAAAGACATACTTCTCCTCTCAAGGACCTAATAACCCATTCAGATGAGCTGATGAGTATAGGGACTATTACACTACAGCACCACAAGTAAAGTTTGGAGAGGGGTATGGATCTCCCCATAGAAAGAACAGAGTCTTAAGGTGGTCCAGAAGGGTCTCAGAAAAAGATCTTAATATTATTTCCTCCAAGAGCTAACTAAACTAGGGCATTAACATTCATTTCAGTCTAGTCTCTGTTTTAGAGTTGTTCACAACTGAAACAAAATTCAGGATAATGGACTCTACTCCATTTTGGGGGTGGATTCATATGAATCAATTACGAGACAACAAAATTGACGAAAGTGCCCTTGCAACTTGACGTGCTGGCACGGGCTGAGAGAACTCCACCCTCGATGTGTGTCTTCTGTCACTCTGAAAGATTTTCATTTTACAAATAAATTTATGTCCAGGGAGGGGCGCCTGGGTGGCTCAGTGGGTTAAAGCCTCTGCTTTCGGCTCAGGTCATGATCCCAGGGTCCTGGGATCGAGCCCCGCATCGGGCTCTCTGCTCAGCGGGGAGCCTGCTTCCTCCTCTCTCTCTGCCTGCCTCTCTGCCTACTTGTGATCTCTGTCTGTCAAATAAATAAAATCTTTAAAAAAAAAATTTATGTCCAGGGAATGAAAAGGTATTCACCAGCCTTCTGTAGGGCTTAGACAATTGGAAGTGGCACTGCCGAAAGGTGGGACCACTACCACATGGCAGCCCCCCTTCATCCTGGTCTTTGACTCCTAAAGACTGCTGAGGGAAACAGGAGAACTCAAGCTCTAGAAGAGAGCACAATGGCAGAAGAGAGCACAAATGGCAGAAGCATGCTTAGACAGTTCTCTAAGGGTTAGGGACCTCTTACTACCTGTAGCTTTCAGACAGGGCAATTAAGGACCCAGATTAAAATGGACACTACCACCATATTTAATCAGAGCATCATCAAGCAAGATGTGATTACACAATTGGTGCCACCCACTTTAAAGATACATGTACATACTCACTTAGAATCCTCACCCAACCCCATTGGTAAACTCTTCCTTATCGGAAATGTTTTTCTCTGAAAGGTTTTCAACCTCTCAAACTGAGCTGATTTTTCTCAATTAAGTTATACTGAATAAAGTTTTAATATGAAATAGTTTTCACTCCTGTACTACATGCATTTGAACCTTTAAAAATTACCCAAAGCTTGAAATATCCTGAGTATTCCTTTTGTTTGGGGCTCACTATCAATGAAAAGTTGGTCACTTCCCTGTGTAAAAGACGAATCCATCATAAATGTGAAGACCATTAATTAAAGTATACTTTCCATATCCCTTCCCTTAATGTTTCCTAATACTGTCCCTATTATTTTGTATCACTTAAGCTACTCTGTAGGTTTTTTATATTCTTTGAATTCCCATAGGGAGTGGGGATCAACTCACCTATCCTGAAAAATCTCATCTTTGAGGAAAACAATGCCTAACAGAGATTTAGAAGCACTTTGCACTTTCCTTCCATGTCAGTTGTTTTCCATAATAATGCAATGTTCTATTATATTAATCTTTAATGACTTCTGACATTAATCATTCCATAGGTCCTTATTGAGCTTTTATGATGGGGCACGCCCCTGCATTAAACCCGTGGAAATAGAAGGGTAAATAAGACACTATGTTTGCCATGTGGGAGCTAACCATAGAGTAGGGGGAGGTAGGCATGTGCAGAAACAACGAAACTACAATGAGAAAAGTACTAGGGCAGGGCATGGCCTGGGTGACATGGGAACCCATGATGGCTAGGAGGCAAAACTTACAGCATCGAGTTGTGTAAAAAATCATTGACTCAAGAAGACTTGGGTCTGGGTCTGAATCTATCACTTGCCACTTGTGTAGCCTAAATTATTTCATCTCTTTAAACCTCATCTATGAAATGGGATAGTCCTTATTTCATAGGTCCATTGAAGGAATTAAATAAAAGGGCTTGAGTTTAGCCCAGTTTAGCCTTGCACATGGCCAGGACTAAGGAAACAATGGCTTTATTAACCCTGTTGAACATGGGCATTCTTACAAAGTTTATTGTCGCATTAGTACTCTGCAAAAGCAATTTGCTTTTCTTTGATTTTCCACCCCAGTCTGAATTCTGTATCTTGGCTGTTTGATGAGATTCCAGGCAAAATTAAGAAAATATTTCAGCACTGAACCTGAAGATATTTCAAGCACTAGCTCGTGTTAATATTTTCCTCAAGCTGAAAATGAAATTAGTGCTTGAAAAGCCAAAAAATAAAAATAATTGCAAAATACATACACACATGCACACACATTACACTGAATAGCTTAATGGGAAATAGATCATTCTGTTTCTATTTCATTTACCTTACAGGATTTTTAATTTTTTAGATTCACTGTGGTAACAGTCATTTTATGTCCTTTTAATTATTTCTTTCAGGATTCATGCAGCAAATGAAATCTTCTAATGCTAGTAATATTCTCTGTTCAGTGGCATATTGAAAGAGGATTTTTATTACATTTTAAGTGCATTTTTCCCTTTTTGTTTCACTCCACTTATGACACTGACTCATTTATTATTTTTATTGATGCTATGTACTAAAGTCCAGATGTCATAAAGTGACAAGTTAAAACTAAGTTGAAATAGACCCAAGTCACACCCAGTGGCAAACTCTTTCCCTACCCCTGGATAGAGCATGTGCCTTATATGCTGTGTCTGTCATCGAAATATGAGTACAGTGTTGTTGTTGTTTTTTTTTAAATGAAAGCACTACTAAGTGTCTTAGGCAAGGCAAAATTTAGTTTTAAGTGATAAAATTACCATTCAAGATGATTCTAACACCTGCTCCTTTAATCCCAATTTCAATGAACTCTGCCTCGAGTGTTATATCCAATCTCTTGTGGGTAGGTTCCCTAATGGGTATCTTGTAGTTAAAAATGAATGAAATTACATTTCAGTAGAAAATATCCATACTGAAAGTGATTATTTATCCCCTCTTCATATCAGGACAGTTATAAATTAGATTCTTAATTAAGATAATGAATAAGATTTCTCTTTGGAAGAGCTAGAGCTCTATAGAAGGAATCACTTTTAGAATTCAGCAATCAACCTTGAAAAAAGAAAAGAATGCCATGATCTGAGAAATAAATTTTTTTTAATTTATTTATTTATTATGCCAAGGGCACACCCAGTCACTCATTTAACTCAGAGCTAGTGATAGCTGGTTATCTATTAGTTACATGCTAGCTAGTATTCAAGCCCTCCAGATCCAAGAGCAAAAACTCTCATAGTCCTTGCCCCCCTGGAGCTTCCAGTCAGGAATAGCTTGAAAAATCATTGTTCCTAGTTCAGTGCCCCATTTTACAGATAAGGCAGATGTACTGGATAAAGGTTACGTGATTTGCCCCAGGCTTCTCAATATGTTACTAGCAAAACCCAAAACTCTTTCAGTTCCAGTTGTTAAGCCATGTTCCTCAATGAAGCTTAACCAAGAATAAAATGCAACATTTGGCACTCTTTTATATTTTCTGGTTCTTTGCAGATACAGAAATATAAATGCTAATTTCTGAAAATGATTTAAGATCCTATTAATCAAAATATAGTTTAATTATTAGCAAATCACTGATGGGACCACCACCACTACTACCACCATAGAACAGCCTAGATTTCTCTGCAGATGTTTCCATTTCTAAACACTTTAATTTCAGCTTCAAATAAATGTGTGGCATATTTTAGTGTGTTGGTAAAGACATAAGGATGCATTGACAAATTATTTATTTATCCCATTACTGTTTGCTAAAAGAAGTTATCATACTTGAAATATAAGCTTTAGTGTGTACAGGGAAAGCACCTGAGCTAAATATTCTCAGGGAGTGAACATACTTGATAAATGGCAGTTTCCCCATCACTTTTACCCATTATAATATTATGTATGTTGCTAAAGCTTAGAAAAGTAAGCCTAGGGGCGCCTGGGTGGCTCAGTGGGTTAAGCCGCTGCCTTCGGCTCAGGTCATGATCTCAGGGTCCTGGGATTGAGTCCCACATTGAGCTCTCTGCTCCGCAGGGAGCCTGCTTCCCTCTCTCTCTCTCTCTCTCTCTGCCTGCTTCTCTGCCTACTTGTGATCTCTGTCAAATAAATAAATAATAAAATCTAAAAAAAAAAAAGAAAAGAAAAGTAAGCCTAAATACTTTAATTAGAAACCAAAGAGTTAAATCAAGATTCCCTAAGGAAATGGCTGACTCGATAAAGCCCAAAGAAGACTTTACCCTCTCTGTTATTAATTCTTTGAATACACTAAAAAACGCATTTTAATAACCACTATATAAAATGTAGGAAATCAAAAACCTATAAAGAAGAACATAAGCTTTCTTCATTATTTACACATATTTATATATGTATATACCATTTTCATAAAACTTAAATCTCTAAACCTTTATTTCTTTCCATGTTTACCCAATATCACATTATAATCATTTCCCATGCCATGAAATACTGATTTAAAAACATAATTTGAGGGGCGCCTGGGTGACTCAGTGGGTTAAGCCTCTGCCTTCAGCTCAGGTCATGATCCCAGGGTGCTGGGATCGAGCCCTGCATCAGGTTCTCTGCTCAGCAGGGAGCCTGCCTCCCCCTCTCTCTCTGCCTATCTCTCTGCCTACTTGTGATCTCTGTCTGTCAAATAAATAAATAAAATCTTAAAAAAAAACAAATAAAAACATAATTTGAATCATTCGTAATACTCTATCATATAATCATAACACTTAACCACTGCATTTAACTGGATATCTGGATTTGTAGTTTTCCCTTTCATAAATCAAGGTATAACAAATATTCTCTCCATCAGATTGTCTGAGGACACATTATTTTAGGAGAAAAATTAGTGTGTAAAATATAAAAACGTTTTCAAGGATCTTGCCAAATTGTTTTCCCAGAAAGTATATCAAATTACTCTCTAACCCAGTAGTGTATGAGAATCACCCTCCCCTTAAATTCTTCATTTGCATTTGAAAAAGAAAAACCAATTTCACCTGAGACAAAAATAGAATTGTACATGGCTTGTATGGAATTGTCTATGGAACTGTAATGAGACAGAAGGCTGAGAGCTTTAATCTTAGTGAAGGCAGTCTCTTATCACTCACTAGGCCCTAGTTCAGTGACAACAGACTGATCACTTTTAATCACTCTATATCAAATTTCTAATCTGAAAAAGAGGATAATGGTGATTATTCTATTTTAAGTGTCTGAAAGCAGTGAGCAAAACAAGGCTCACTTTTGATGTCTCTCACTACTAAAATAAATTATTTTGTTGATTATCTACGAAATCTTATGCCAGGAATAATATAGTGTCAGCTATTTTTAATAGTAATTGAAAAGGGCAGATGACCCCTGTGTTCTCTTTCTTAGGACAAAGGAATAAATGCATTAATGACATTTTGATAGGCAATGAAGTTACCACTGACATTCTTCAAAATCCCTGCTTCCTTTGATGCAATTAAGTTATGCTTTGCTAATTAATCTCCCCTCACCGATCCAACTGAATTGGTATTAAATTGGTGAAAATCAGTGGAGAGAGAAAGGCAAGTGACATTTGCACATAAAACATTTTTACAATCCTTCTTGGGAATGAGGAGCTCAAAGTCTGCCAACAAATGAAGTAAAGTTCTCTACAGGAATTCAATTCTCATTCATTTTATGGGAAGAAAAGAAAGTTCACCTTCTTTTCTTTTTTTCTTTTTTTTAAAGTATAACCAGGCAGCCATGCAGACCAAGGGAGAGCAGCTGTCTGGAGGTTAGTCTGCCAATTTCTGGGGTATCCAAACCCCCAAGGAATTAACTCAGGGACAATGTAATGAAATAAAACCAAAGCAAATTAACTTCCATTATTTAAGTAAAAGGTCATATCTACAGAAGACGGCTATAACCAGTAAGAGATTATAAGTTAAAATTCATAGGTTTCACTTTAGACATAAATTTTCTGCAAATAGACTACAAATACAAAAGTGAGACTTAAGATTTTTGATTAAAAAAATGTAGTGAACCAATTCTACCAAATTTTTCATGGTTTTGGTTCTGCAGTTAAGTGAGTAATAAAAAGGAAAAAACAGCAATTGTTACCAATTTTTAGCTAAAGGTGCTGATGTTCTGGGCCACTAACTTCCCAAAGTTAGGGATCTGATGAAACTTAGAGTTTCAATTGTTCTCCATTCTTGATCTTAAGTCTGTACTTTTTTATGTGTGTATATTTGACTAAATAAGAATATATTTACAGAGGACCTGAATAGACAGTTTTCCAAAGAAGACATACAGATGGCCAACAGTCACACGGAAAGATGCTCAACATCACTAATTATCAGAGAAATGCAAATAAAAACCCCAATGAGATATCACCTCACAACTGTTAGAATGGCTAATATGAAGAAGACAAAGAACAACAAGTATTGGCAAAGATGTGGAGAAAAAGGAACCCTTGTACACTGTTGGCGGGAATGTAAGTTGGTAGAACCAGTGTGGAAAACAGTATGGAGGATCCTCAAAAAATTAAAAATAGAAATACCATATGATCCAATAATACTATTGGGTATTACCTAGGGAAAGGGAAAACACTAATTCAGAAAGATATACGCACCCCTATGTTTATTGCAGCATTGTTTACAATAGCTAAGACATGGAAACAATCCAAGTGCCCATCAATAGAGGAATGGATAAGGAAAATGTGGTATACACACACACACACACACACACACACACACACACACACACACACACTGGAATACTACAGAGCCATAAAAAAGGATGAGATTGTGTTATTTGCGACAACATGGATGGATTTAGAGGGTATTATGATAAGTGAAATAAATCAGACTGAGAAAGACAAATTTCATATGACCCCACTCAAAAATGGAATCTATAAAAAAAAAAAAAAAAGGCAGAATCAGAACTATAAATAGGGGTGCCTGGGTGGCTCAGTGGGTTAAAGCCTCTGCCTTTTGCTCAGGTCATGATCTCAGGGTCCTGGGATTGAGCTCCATATCGGGCTCTCTGCTCAGAAGGGAGCCTGTTTCCCACCCCCCCGCCCCGCTTGCTTCTCTGCCTACTTGTAATTTCTATCTGTCAAATAAATAAATAAAATCTTAAAAAAAAAAAAAGAACTATAAATAGAGAACAAATAGTTGCCAGGGGGAAGGGAGATGGGGTGTTGGGCAAAATGGGTAAAGGGGCTGGGGGAGATACAGGCTTCCAGTTATGGAATGAGTAAATCACAGGAATAAAAAGCAGAGCATAAGGAATATAGTCAACAATACCGTAATAGCAGTGTAATGGGACAGATGGCAGCTACACTTGTGGGGAACATAGCATAATGTATAAACTTCTCAAATTGCTAAATTGTACACCTGAAACAGAACATTGTGTGTCAACTAACCTCAGTTTTTTTAAAAAGTAAAAACGAGAGTACTTTTCCACATGTGAAAACATTTTCTAAGATTAGAAATGTATTTTAAAATGTATTTGACTGAATTATCCAAAAGAGTAGTAACAATTTCGGAAACAATCTGGCAACAATCATTTTAAAGTCGCCTATGACAAATGACATTCCAGCTTCTTTAAAAGAATGCACTTCTCACATACTCCCAGGTACTTCCGCTACCTGACTATATTGACAAAGGCTGAACATATATATCCCCGAAGACCCAACATTTCCACTTCTAGGTTTATGCCTATAGAAATGTACCAAACCACATACACAAGGGCATTTGTAGGAGCTCTACTTATAACAGCTCCAAGCTGAGAATTACACAAAGATCAAAAAACATTAGAATAGATAAATACATTGTGGTATGTTCATACAATGGACTGTTATCAGCAACAAGAATGAAAAAGGAAGAACTACACATAACATAGATAAATTTCAACAATATAATGTTGGTTGAAAAAGAACCTGACACATAAGCTTCTGTCCCAACCTTCCAGTAGAGAGAGCAAACAAAAATTCCTAAAGATGTTAATCATCATTCTTTCAAATTATGTATGTAATTTAATATATCTACACGTGTGCGTGTGTGTGTGTGTAGACAACAACTGTAGAAAGTAAAGGTAGTCAAAGTAAGTCAGAATAGTAAATGAAGCAAAAGATAGGTGAGTTGTTCATTCATATTGCATTTAATTCTAAAAGGAATTTGAGATCTGATTATTTGATTGTATAATATACATGTGTGCCAATACACATATACACCTATATGTGTGTATACAGATAGATTAAATCAAGTATACTTAAAATATATAAAATAATAGCTAGAAAATTATGATGTCTTGAAAAGATTAGGAAATTATTAAGTGGAAGGAAAACTGAAATAAAACAAAATATCAATGTTCACACAACTAGGATCACACTGAAACATTTTTTCACATTTTAACACTCACATACAGATTATGGATGTAGTACATATGTATATACATGTATCAGTGTGTTTATGTGTAAAGATAACTCTGAACTATAAAATTAGAAACTTTTCAGAGAACACTAAGCTCTTCCACTCACTCTCCCAATATGCTGACATTTACCAGACTAGACCTTGATCAATATGTTTTTATTGAGTAAAGTCTGTTATGTTATTACATATAGTTGAAATAGGTTAGCAATATCAGACTGAGCTTTCTGGTAAATTAAACCCTTCACGATAAGTAAAGTGCCTCAGGAATTTAGCTCTCTGGGACCACTAGAATAGACAAAAGGGCATAGCTATTTGGATATTTATATACTCAAGTATGCTTTCTAGAGTTTTTTTTTTAAACCACTCCACTATTGATTTTTAAGTGATGAATTTTATGATAGGTGAATTATAACTCAATTTTTAAAAATAGTGGTAGCTTCGGAAGGGCACTGTAATTCCTTGACAAGGCATGGGGCCATGTTCCAGGGTGATAAAAAATTTAGCTTGATCTGAGTAGCAGTTACATGGTATATACCCACACACACACACAAAAAAAATCTATCGATCTGTATGCCTAAGATTTGTCATGTTATATGTATATGTATGTATGTGTGTGTGACTTTCTATGACAAAATACTATATGGAAAATCATTACTAACACCATTTCCAACCACAGAAAATACTGGCATTCAGCAAATTTGGTCAAAATTAAGTTGCACTATCTATGTGATAGAACATTGCAAGACCCGTGACTACCTAATTTCATTCAATAATTATGTAGTACTGGTATACAGTGTTTATTATAGGTGAAAAAAATATATATATATACATACATACAATTAAAAACTGGTACCACACAGTTCCTTCATGCAGGTTGCCTGCCAGTCTTACCAGGAAGACAAGACAAACTTACCAGGTCAGTCGAAGTTACAGGGAAAAGACTAGCATGTTGCCAAAAGAAGCCAACTCTAGTGGAAATAATATATAGTAGGTCCGAGGAGGGTATAAGTAAGGAATGATTGGGGGAAAGTCTATATAGGCAAAGCAAAAACTTGGCCATTTTACAATTAATCAACTTTATGATAGTGAACCTCATTTTCATTTCATTTAATAGAAGCAGCCTTCCTTAAATGATGGGTACATCACTGTGAATTTTTTTTTCTTTAAAGATTTTGTTTATTAATTTGAGAGAGAGAGCGTGAGTAAGAGAGAGAGACCAGGAGTGGTGGCAGGGGGAAGGGGCAGAGGCAGAGGGAGAAGCAGATTCCTCGCTGAGCAGGGAGGCCAATGCGTGGTTCGATCCCAGGACCCCAGGATCATGACTGAAGCCAAAGGCAGATGCTTAACTGACTGAGCCACCCAGGTGCCCCTCGTTGTGAATTTCTATCATTAAATGTAGTATCTACTATCTTAATTAAGTTTGTATCAATGCTATTGACAAGACCTGAAAATACAAGAGTAAACATTGTTAGCTATTTGATTGTTTACTTGATGGTGACCAAAATTTTTCAACATTTTTAGGACCAAAATTAAACTTTTTTTATAGGCAGGAGCTTATTTAGTAGTACAGGAGAAATACGTATGTTTTTTAACTTTAAAAAATTCCTTTAAAACTCATTAGTATTCTACATACCATAGAAACCAAATTATCATCTTTTTGATATAGCATGCTATGTTGACATTATTAAAAGGGCTTTGGGAAATAAGCCCTAAATGAATTTTGGTGTATGTCTTACTTATATTGGTATTTGTCACCAATGTCTTCATTGCTGAGAAACTAGACATATCAGTAAACAAACTTATTGAAATTGTCATCATCCAGAAAATAGTCATGGATACCAAAGTGAAAATGTCCACAAATAGGAGGAAACACTGTCACAGAGCATGTAATATTTACATGTAACAGATGTCCCTGAACCTCACTTATTGCTTCAAGGAACCTTACCCAGAGGCCCAGATCCTACAAAGGTGATCTAATTTCTGCCCAGGGCACATCAAAGGCAGTAGCAGATTGATAGGTAAGTGTATTGACTATAAGGAAAAGCAACAGATGAGAGCTTAATCCCAAACAAATAATCCAAAAAAAAAAAAAAAAAAAAAGATGGATATGTGGAAACCACATTTAAAATTGTAATACTGTTTATGAGTTTTAATATGAAATATTTAGGTACAATTCTAACAAAACATGGATAGGATCTGTATCTCAAAAATTACAAAATGCTGACAAAAGAACAAATCAAAAAACACTGAGGTTAATGGAGAAAGAAATCGTGTTGAAAAGTTGGAAGACCCAACATAGTAAATATGTCAATTGTCTCTCCCCAAATTGATCTATGAGTTAAATGTAATTCTTATTAAAGTATCAGTAAGGCTCTTTTGAAGGCATAGACAAGTTTATTCTAAAATTTATATGGAAAAGCACAAGATCTAGAAATATCTAAGACCACTGGAAAAAGAACAAAGTAGTAGAAATCACTCTACTCAATGTTATGATATACTATATAGCTACACTAATCAAGACAGTCTGGTATTGGCAGAGGAAAGATAGCCTTTTCAACAAACAGTGCTGGAGAAATTAGACATGCACTGGCAAATAAACAACAATATTCAACTTAAGCCTCACGCCTTACACAAAAATGAACTCAAAATGCATCATGGGCTTAAATGTAACAGTATAGAAGTTGAAGAGAATGAGAAGACAAACCACAAACTGAGGAAAAAATACTTGCAAACTACATATGCAACAAGGAAGAGATATTTTGAATATAAAAGAAGTCTCAAAACTCAACATTAGGGGCGCCTGGGTGGTTCAGTGGGTTAAGCCGCTGCCTTCGGCTCAGGTCATGATCCCAGGTCCTGGGTTCGAGCCCCACATCGGGCTTTCTGCTCAGCAGGGAGCCTGCTTCCTCCTCTCTCTCTGCCTGCCTCTCTGCTTACTTGTGATTTCTCTCTGTCAAATAAATAAATAAAATCTTAAAAAAAAAAAAAACTCAACATTAAAGAAACCCAATTAGAATATAGGCAAAAGAGGGGTGCCTAGGTGGCTCAGTCATTAGGCATCTGCTTTCTGCTCAGGTCATAATCCCAGGGTCCTGGGATTGAGCCCTACATCGGGCTCCTTGCTCTGCTCCCCTGATTGTGTTTCCTCTCTCGCTGTGTCTGTCAAATATATAAATAAAATCTTAAAAAAAAAAAAAAAAGAATATGGGCAAAGACAATATGTTTCACTGAAGAGAGCACACAGATAAAAAATAAGCACATGAAAATATGTTCAACCTTATTATCCATTAGGGAAACATGAATTAAGGCCACAATGTGACATCACTGTCTATCTAAAATAAAAAAAAAATAAAATAACGATAACTCCGAATGACGTGAGGGCACAGAGAAACCAGATTGCATGTACACTGCTGGGTATACAAAATCGTACCTCCGCCCTGTAAAAGAGTGTGATGGTTTCATACAAAAGTAAGCATGTGCTTACCATATGACTCATAATCGCACCCTTGGGGGTTTATGCCAGAGAAATGAAAAATTTAAATTCACACAAAAACCTCTGCATGGATGCTGAGCGCAGCTCTACTGTGCAATAGCTCCAAACTGAAAACAACGCAAATTTCCTTCCGCAGGTGAACAGTTGGACAAACTGGTGTAGCTCTGTGCCCAGGCATCCTACTCAGCAATAAAAAGGAACAAATTACGGATACACACAGTAATCTGGAGGAATTGTAGCAGCATAGATCCATTGGCGGTTGCCAGGATTCGGGAAGCTGGAGGGGAGGGCGGTGGCTGTCGCGGTGTGAGGGGAGGGCAAGAGATCCGCGCGACGCAACTCTTTCTGTATCTCCACCGCAGTGGTGATGACACGAATCTACGCTTATAATAAAATTGGCATAAAACCGGGGGAGGAGTCAAGATGGCGGAGAAGTAGCAGGCTGAGACTACTTCAGGTAGCGGGAGATCAGCTAGATAGCTTATCTAAAGATTACAAACACCTACAAATCCAACGGGAGATCGAAGAGAAGAACAGCAACTCTAGAAACAGAAAATCAACCACTTTCTGCAAGGTAGGACCGGCAGAGAAGTGAATCCAAAGCGACAGGAAGATAGACCATGGGGGGAGGGGCTGGCTCCCGGCGAGCGGCGGAGCAACGGAGCACAAAATCGGGACTTTTAAAAGTCTGTTCAGCTGAGGGACATCGCTCCAGAGGCTTAACCGGGGTGAAGCCCACGCGGGGTCAGCGTGGCCTCAGGTCCCGCAGGGTCACAGAAGGATCGGGGGTGTCTGAGTGTCGCAGAGCTCACAGGTATTAGAACGGGGAAGCCGGCTACAGAGAGTGGAGGAGTGACTCTCAGCCTGGGGTTACCTTGAACTGGTGCAGGCTCGGTCAGCTCGGAGCGCGGCCGGAGGCCAGGGTGGCGGGAGTCATTGGGCGCTGTTCTCTGGGGGCGCACTGAGGAGTGGGGCCCTGGGCTCTCGGCTCCTCTGGGCCGGAGACCGGGAGGCCGCCATCTTTATTCCCGTCCTCCGGAACTCTACGGAAAGCGCTCAGGGAACAAAAGCTCCCGAAAGCAAATCCAAGCGGATTACTCAGCACGGCCCCGGGTAAGGGCGGTGCAACTCCGCCTGGGGCAAAGACGCTTGAGAATCACTACAACAGGCCCCTCCCCCAGAAGATCAACGGGAAACCCAGCCAGGACCAAGTTCACCTACCCAGGAGTGCTGTTTCAATACCAAGGAGAGCGGCGGAATTCCAGAGGAGGAGAAAGCAAAGCATGGAACTCATGGCTTTATCCCCATGATTCCTTAGCCTTGCAGTTAAATTAATTTTTTTTCTTTTCTTTTTCAATTTTTTTTTCTTCTTCTGCTAAATTTTTTTAACTTTTACCCTTTTCTTTTTAACATTTTTTAATTGGTTTATCTAATATATATATATATATGTATATATATATATTTTTTTTTTCCTTTTTATACTTTTTCTTTATTGGTTTTCTTTTTTTAATTTTTTTTCTTTCTTTCTGAACCTCTTTTTATCCCCTTTCTCCCCCCCCCCCAACGATTTGGGATCTCTTCTGATTTGGCTAAAGCATATTTTCCTGGGGTTGTTGCCACCCTTTTAGTATTTTACTTGCTCCTTCATATACTCTTATCTGGACAAAATGACAAGGCGGAAAAATTCACCACAAAAAAAAGAACAAGAGGCAGTACCAAAGGCTAGGGACCTAATCAATACAGACACTGGTAATATGTCAGATCCAGAGTTCAGAATGACTATTCTCAAGGTTCTAGCCGGGCTCGAAAAAGGCATGGAAGATATTAGAGAAACCCTCTCGGGAGATATAAAAGCCCTTTCTGGAGAAATAAAAGAACTAAAATCTAACCAAGTTGAAATCAAAAAAGCTATTAATGAGGTACAAACAAAAATGGAGGTTCTGACGGCTAGGATAAATGAGGCAGAAGAAAGAATTAGCGATATAAGAAGCTGGGCAAAAGAGGGACAAACAGCTACTGGATCACGAGGGGAGAATTCGAGAGATAAGTGACACCATAAGACGAAACAACATTAGAATAATTGGGATTCCAGAAGAAGAGGAAACAGAGAGGGGAGCAGAAGGTATATTGGAGAGAATTATTAGAGAGAATTTCCCCAATATGGCAAAGGGAACAAGCATCAAAATCCAGGAGGTTCAGAGAACCCCCCTCAAGATCAATAAGAATAGGTCCACACCCCGTCACCTAGTAGTAAAATTGACAAGTCTTAGTGACAAAGAGAAGATCCTGAAAGCAGCCAGGGAAAAGAAGTCTGTAACATAAAATGGTAAAAATATTAGATTGGCAGCAGACTTATCCACAGAGACCTGGCAGGCCAGAAAGAGCTGGCATGATATATTCAGAGTACTAAATGAGAAAAACATGCAGCCAAGAATACTATATCCAGCTAGGCTATCATTGAAAATAGAAGGAGAGATTAAAAGCTTCCAGGACAAACAAAAACTGAAAGAATTTGCAAATACCAAACCAGCTCTACAGGAAATATTGAAAGGGGTCCTCTAAGCAAAGAGAGACCCTAAAAGTAGTAGATCAGAAAGAAACAGAGACAATATACAATAACAGTCACCTTACAGGCAATACAATGGCACTAAATTCATCTCTCTCAATACTTACCCTGAATGTTAATGGGCTAAATGCCCCAATCAAAAGACACAGGGTATCAGAATGGATAAAAAAACAAAACCCATCTATATGTTGCCAACAAGAAACTCATCTTAAACCTGAAGACACCTCCAGATTTAAAGTGAGGGGGTGGAAAAGAATTTACCATGCTAATGGACATCAGAAGAAAGCAGGAGTGGCAATCCTTCTATCAGATCAATTAGATTTTAAGCCAAAGACTACAATAAGAGATGAGGAAGGACACTATATCATACTCAAAGGAACTATCCAACAAGAAGATCTAACAATTTTAAATATCTATGCCCCTAACATGGGAGCAGCCAACTATATAAACCAATTAATAACAAAATCAAAGAAACATATCGACAATAATACAATAATAGTAGGGGACTTTAACACTCCCCTCACTGAAATGGACAGATCATCCAAGCAAAAGATCAACAAGGAAATAAAGGCCTTAAATGACACACTGGACCAGATGGACATCACAGATATATTCAGAACTTTTCATCCCAAAGCAACAGAATACACATTCTTCTCTAGTGCACATGGAACATTCTCCAGAATAGATCACATCCTGGGTCCTAAATCAGGTCTCAACCGGTATCAAAAGATTGGGATCATTCCCTGCATATTTTCAGACCACAATGCTCTGAAGCTAGAACTCAATCACAAGAGGAAATTTGGAAAGAACCCAAATACATGGAGACTAAACAGCATCCTTCTAAAGAATGAATGGGTCAACCAGGAAATTAAAGAAGAATTGAAAAAATTCATGGAAACAAATGATAATGAAAACACAACGGTTCAAAATCTGTGGGACACAACAAAGGCAGTCCTGAGAGGAAAATATATAGCGGTACAAGCCTTTCTCAAGAAACAAGAAAGGTCTCAGGTACACAACCTAACCCTACACCTAAAGGAGCTGGAGAAAGAACAAGAAAGAAACCCTAAACCCAGCAGGAGAAGAGAAATCATAAAGATCAGAGCAGAAATCAATGAAATAGAAACCAAAAAAAACAATAGAACAAATCAACGAAACTAGGAGCTGGTTCTTTGAAAGAATTAATAAGATTGATAAACCTCTGGCCAGACTTATCAAAAAAAAAAAAAAGAGAGAGGACCCAAATAAATAAAATCATGAATGAAAGAGGAGAGATCACAACGAACACCAAAGAAATACAGACAATTATAAGAACATACTATGAGCAACTCTACACCAACAAATTTGACAATCTGTAAGAAATGGATGCATTCCTAGAGACATATAAACTACCACAACTGAACCAGGAAGAAATAGAAAGCCTCAACAGACCCATAACCAGTAAGGAGATTGAAACAGTCATCAAAAATCTCCAAACAAACAAAAGCCCAGGGCCAGATGGCTTCCCGGGGGAATTCTACCAAACATTTAAAGAAGAACTAATTCCTATTCTCCTGAAACTGTTCCAAAAAATAGAAATGGAAGGAAAACTTCCAAACTCATTTTATGAGGCCAGCATCACCTTGATCCCAAAACCAGACAAGGATCCCATCAAAAAAGAGAACTACAGACCAATATCCTTGATGAACACAGATGCAAAAATTCTCGCCAAAATACTAGCCAATAGGATTCAACAGTACGTTAAAAGGATTATTCACCACGACCAAGTGGGATTTATTCCAGGGCTGCAAGGCTGGTTCAACATCCGCAAATCAATCAATGTGATACAACACATTAATAAAAGAAAGAACAAGAACCATATGATACTCTCCATAGATGCTGAGAAAGCATTTGACAAAGTACAGCATCCCTTCCTGATCAAAACTCTTCAAAGTGTAGGGATAGAGGGCACATACCTCAATATTATCAAAGCCATCTATGAAAAACCCAACGCAAATATCATTCTCAATGGAGAAAAACTGAAAGCTTTTCCGCTAAGGTCAGGAACACGGCAAGGATGTCCGTTATCAGCACTGCTATTCAACATAGTACTAGAAGTCCTAGCCTTAGCAGTCAGACAACAAAAGAAAATTAAAGGCATCCAAATTGGCAAAGAAGAAGTCAAACTATCACTCTTTGCAGATGATATGATACTATATGTGGAAAACCCAAAAGACTCCACTCCAAAACTGCTAGAACTTGTACAGGAATTCAGTAAAGTGTCAGGATATAAAATCAATGCACAGAAATCAGTTGCATTTCTCTACAACAACAAGACAGAAGAAAGAGAAATTAAGGAGTCCATCCCATTTACAATTGCACCCAAAACTATAAGATACCTAGGAATAAACCTAACCAAAGAGACTAAGAATCTATACACAGAAAACTATAAAGTACTCATGAAAGAAATTGAGGAAGACACAAAGAAATGGAAAAATGTTCCATGCTCCTGGATTGGAAGAATAAATATTGTGAAAATGTCTATGCTACCTAAAGCAATCTACACATTTAATGCAATTCCTATCAAAGTACCATCCATTTTTTTCAAAGAAATGGAACAACTAATCCTAAAATTCATATGGAACCAGAAAAGACCTCGAATAGCCAAAGGAATATTGAAAAAGAAAGCCAAAGTTGGTGGCATCACAATTCCGGACTTCAAGCTCTATTACAAAGCTGTCATCATCAAGACAGCATGGTACTGGCACAAAAACAGACACATAGATCAATGGAACAGAATAGAGAGCCCAGAAATAGACCCTCAACTCTATGGTCAACTCATCTTCGACAAAGCAGGAAAGAATGTCCAATGGAAAAAAGACAGCCTCTTCAATAAATGGTGTTGGGAAAATTGGACAGCCACATGCAGAAAAATGAAATTGGACCATTTCCTCAAACCACACACGAAAATAGACTCAAAATGGATGAAGGATCTCAATGTGAGAAAGGAATCCATCAAAATCCTTGAGGAGAACACAGGCAACAACCTCTTCGACCTCAGCTGCAGCAACATCTTCCTAGGAACATCGCCAAAAGCAAGGGAAGCAAGGGCAAAAATGAACTATTGGGATTTTATCAAGATCAAAAGCTTTTGCACAGCAAAGGAAACAGTTAACAAAACCAAAAGACAACTGACAGAATGGGAGAAGATATTTGCAAATGACATATCAGATAAAGGGCTAGTGTCCATAATCTATAATGAACTTAGCAAACTCAACACCCAAAGAACAAATAATCCAATCAAGAAATGGGCAGAGGACATGAACAGACATTTCTGCAAAGAAGACATCCAGATGGCCAACAGACACATGAAAAAGTGCTCCACATCACTTGGCATCAGGGAAATACAAATCAAAACCACAATGAGATATCACCTCACTCCAGTCAGAATGGCTAAAATTAACAAGTCAGGAAATGACAGATGCTGGCGAGGATGCGGAGAAAGGGGAACCCTCCTACACTGTTGGTGGGAATGCAAGCTGGTGCAACCACTCTGGAAAACAGCATGGAGGTTCCTCAAAATGTTGAAAATAGAACTACCCTATGACCCTGCAATTGCACTGCTCGGTATTTACCCTAAAGATACAAACGTAGTGATCCGAAGGGGCACGTGCACCCGAATGTTTATAGCAGCAATGTCTACAATAGCCAAACTATGGAAGGAACCTAGATGTCCATCAACAGATGAATGGATAAAGAAGATGTGGTATATATACACAATGGAATACTATGCAGCCATCAAAAGAAATGAAATCTTGCCATTTGCGACGACGTGGATGGAACTAGAGGGTATCATGCTTAGCGAAATAAGTCAATCGGAGAAAGACAACTCTCATATGATCTCCCTGATATGAGGGAGAGGAGATGCAACATGGGGGGTTGAGGGGGTAGGAGAAGAGTAAATGAAACAAGATGGGATTGGGAGGGAGACAAACCATAAGTGACTCTTAATCTCACAAAACAAACTGAGGGTTGATGGGGGGAGGGGGTTGGGAGAGGGGGTGGGGTTATGGATATTGGGGAGGGTATGTGCTATGGTGAGTGCTGTGAAGTGTATAAACCTGGCGATTCGCAGACCTGTACCCCTGGGGATAAAAATATATGTTTATAAAGCTGTAAAAAAAAAAAAAAGAAAAAGAAAAAAGAAAGGATGAATACCCAAGTTTTGTAGCAACATGGACGGGACTGGAAGAGAAAATGCTGAGTGAAATAAGTCAAGCAGAGAGAGTCAATTATCATATGGTTTCACTTATTTGTGGAGCATAACAAATAGCATGGAGGACAAGGGGAGATGGAGAGGAGAAGGGAGTTGAGGGAAATTGGAAGGGGAGGTGAACCATGAGAGACTATGGACTCTGAAAAACGATCTGAGAATTTTGAAGGGGTGGGGGGTGGGAGGTTGGGGGCACCAGGTGGTGGGTATTGTAGGGTCACGGATTGCATGGAGCACTGGGTGTGGTGCAAAAATAATGAATACTGTTATGCTGAAAAAATAAAAAAATTAAAAAAAAAAAAAACTACAAGTTTTGTTCCTCTCTCCTGAAGAACAGACAAATTGGCCCCCCAAAACTGGAACCCATGGAACATCAACTAATAATGGGGCCTAGCATTTGTTTCCATTAACACACGCTTATTAAGTGTTACTTCTCATAAAGCCAGAACTCCAGGAGAAAGCTACTCGGCAGGAGAACCCCTGGATTGACACGCGTCAGCTTGGCAGGAAGATGAGCTGAATCTCACCAGAGACCATTTCAGTTTGTCCCTCTGCTCCTGGGTATTACAACCAATGACAAGCTTCTGACTTGAGGCTTTAGCCTCTAGCACAAAGCTGAAGGTATTGGCCCCCCAAAAATCTTTGCTTTGGGAAATCAACATGCAACCTTGCATTTTATAACAGAGCGCTCTAGAACATATCCTAGTGTCCTCTTCTTAAATACCCGGAATACCTCAAAACTGTCTTCAAAATATCATTTAGAGAAAGAGTTTGCTTGGCCCTTAGTGCTATTTCCTACCCGAACAAAATCTTTATGCTATTATTTTCCCTTTAATGAATCCGTTATTTATATTAGGTTTGCCAGTTTTATGTAATCTAGGACGCTGAGGGAGCAGTGTCAAAGAAAAGGGAATAACTCCTTCCCCACGTTCGCCGGAGTTTCCAAAGCACTCTAAAAGAGTTCTGTCCTCGTGCGCTATGTCATTCGCTCATCGATGGAGGGTCACCTGCGAATGCCAGGAACGTGCTGCATCTTTGGATATAGACAAACCACAACAACACACTGCCACTATCTTCGGAAGCTTCTTATCTGTTGGTTAAGATACTTTAGCCAAAAAACAAATAAACAAAAAACCTATACTGTTTTATCAGTGAGATAAGAGCAACCTTCTGGGAAAACATAAAGCGACTTAAAAGGTCTCTTTCCTAGGGTGGTGAGCAGCTTTAGGCCTTTTTGTGAAATCACAGCATCTAACATTTTAGCAGAGTGGCAAACCCAGTATCCCTCTCCTAAGGCTCAAACACAATCCAGTGGAGATTTCAACATCGTTTCCTTAGAGTCAACTGATTCAGGCTTTGGAAGAAAAAAGAATAGCAACAATTTAATCCTTACCCAAACTATACAATATAGGTATTATTCTTTCCATTTTAGCAAAGCTTATTAAGAGTTCCATGGTTTGGGTGACTTTAAAGCCCTTTTGCCCTTTCTACAACACGCCATTGCTTCTGGACAGAGACAATCAACAGAAATTTATCCCAGGTCAGCTTGTGACCATGGGAGGCCCATTAGCCTCTAGAAGCTAAGCCTGATTCAGAATGCTATCCATTACTGTTTTCACAATGGCATGTGGCCCTTTTGGGGACATTTCTTGAAAGATCCTCGGGTTAGGACTCTGGTGCCCAACTACCTGCCAACACTCTCACCAGTTTGCAGCAACATGGCCATCTGTCCCCTGCCCTGACTTTCTAATGTTTTTACATTCTTCCTGCTCCTCAAAATGATCCTTGATCTTATCCCACTCACTCCCTAATAAATCTAATCATTTTCTGCATTTAGTTCACCCCTTCTCAAAAGTTTCTCTATTTCAGAGTGACTGACTCCAAGAGCTGACACATTTCCCTGATACAAGGGACAGATTCTCAGGGAGCATGGTGGTGTGGACAATTCAGTCCTTGTGGAAGTAAATGCCTCTAAACACCCAATAGTCAGATCCACACACACTGTCACCAGCAGCTAACCGTATTAAGATCTCCAACACCTTCCTTACCAAGTTGACCTCTCCTTTCTTCACTGTTTAAACATCTAGCATAGATTTCTATGGGTCCTTCATTCTCAACACTTCGTATGATTCTTCCCCATTATATATTATCTATGAAAATGCCATACGTGATTCATCTCTCTTTGGCTTGATACTATCACACAATTCTGATGAATGCTTTTATTTATTTTTTAAGATTTTATTCATTTATTTGACACAGAGACAGAGAGAGCACAAGTAGTCAGAGTGGCAGGCAGAGGGAGAAGGAGAAGCAGGCTCCCTGCAGAGCAGGGGGAGCCCGATGCAGGGCCCTGGGATCATGACCTAAGCTGAAGGAAGTTGCCCAACCAACTGAGTCACCCAGGTGCTCCACCCCTTTTTTTAGATTTTATTCATTTATTTGATAGAGAGAGGGGGGGCAATGATTTTATTTTAAAAGAATGAACACAAAATGGGCACTTGTCAATACCCAGCATGTCTACTATATTTCCTGGACATTTATAAGATATGTAGGACATACCTTAAAGTTCAAGCTAATAGCCCCATATTTCCCAGTATGCAGTGGGCCAGGTTTGGGGGTGGTTTTTTGTTTCAGGCTGCTTTCCTAAACTGTTTAAACATCAGTTCTGTTCTTTTTGTTTATTTTTCCTGTCTTGGTAGATACGAATTTTATATATGTTGGGTCATTATAGGTGTGTTCTCTATTACATGTTTGCATATGGTGTACCTCTTTCTATATTTCTTTCATTAATTTTTTTTGCTCTTTTTATTTAATTCTCTATTTTCTTATAACTATTATTCTATAATAAAAAAATAAAATGTGGGCACCTTGTAATTTAGTCTTCACTTGAAGGTTATTTTATCTTCTTTCATTTATTTTCTGACTTGATCAGCTCCTGTATTTCTCTTTCCAAACTAATTTTTTTGGATTTATCACTTTTGAAATTCTTTCTCATCTTAAATTTCTTGTTTCACTATATTTAATTTTAATTTGGGTGCTATATGCATTTTCTTCTATACCATGGCTTTTTGTAGGAGCATGCTTTCATGTTGAAAAGCTCTATCTTCTGATTTCTTTTCCAGTATCTTTATATATTATATCTACATATGGCCTCTCTCCTTTTTTCGGTTTATCATTATTTGTATTTTTCTTAACCAGCATTAGTAGCGTCCTCTGTGTGTAGGGGAAGGAGGGGGTGAGAAATAAGAGTGTAGGGGGCAAGTTTTCTTCTGTTATCCTACCAGATTCCTTAGTTCAAAGGCACCCTCCTCTGTTACAGCTTTAAGTATAATTTCTTCGTAAACAATACAATTTGGATCTAAACTTCTTATATCTTGTTCTTAGTCCTCTTCTCTTCAGACACTTCTTTTCACCCTTTCACCACTAAGCTTCCAAGAAAAACATCAGTCTCCCAAGGCTTTTCTCTGCTCCTGATGTATGGCCTTCCCAAAACTATTTCTCCTTATCCTAAGTACACTCCAAGCTGCCCAGTTCCACAAAAGCATGTATTCTGGTTCCCGAGGTCTCAGTCCTGGCCTCAGTATTTTGCATTCTGAATGCGATTGTTCATTCTGATGATGAATGCTGGTCATTGTTTTCTGTTCTCCATCTTGACTAAGACCACATGCCTCTTCCTCTGTTCTGTATATTTCCCTCCTGACTCCCGGCTCTGTTGTGTGTCCCAGAGTCCACTCTGTTGGCTTGGACATGAATAAAATAAAATAAAATTTTAGAATGTACAGCATTCTCTGTCTCTTACCTGAGCATTAGCTGTACTCTGAGGGTAACTTTGTTATCCCTGTTAGCCTAGAGATTTGGGGAGAAGAGTTGTGAGCAAAGTTTGGCTGCCACAATTATATTATGGGAATCTAGAGGTCAGAATTATGTTTTTAATTTGTATTTCCTCTTTGGAGAAATGTCTATTTGTATCTGTTCTCTATCTTTCTATGTGGTTATCTTTTTCTTAGTAGTTTATAGGAACTCTTTATATATTCTGGAAGCTTACCCTTTACTGCTTAATTTCAGTATTTTCTCCCAATTTGTAGATTATTTTTTCACTTTTCTTGTGGTGTAGTTTTATGAATATTAATTTTAATAAAGTTAAATTTATACTTGTTTAGTCAAACCATCTCATATTTAAGAAATTAAAAACATCTAATCAAAAATTTTCTACATATTTTTTTCTTCTTACTATGGTAGGAACACTTAACATGAGATGTACCTCTTAACAAATGTCCAAGTATGCAATACAGTATTGTTAACCATAGGCACAATGTTGCACAGCACATCTCTAGAACTTATTCATCTTGCATAACTGAAACTTTATAGCCACTGAAAGCAACCCCCATTGCCCCTTCCCCAGTCCCTGGCAATCACCATTCTATTCTGTTTCTATGAGTTTGGGTATTTTAGATACTTTATGCAAACAGAATCATGCAATATTTGCCCTTCTGTGACTGGTTTATTTCACCTAGCATAATGTCCTCCTGTTTCATACACACTGTTTCATATGGCAAGATTCCCTTCTTTTATGGTTGGATAATACTCCATTGTATGTGTATACCACATTTTTCTTATCCATTTATCCACCAATAGATTTAAATTGTTTACACATCTTAGCTATTGTGAATAATGCTGTAGTGAACATGGGAGGGCAAGTGTCTCTTTGAGATCCTGACTTCAATTATTTTGGGTAAATACCTGTAAGTGGGATTCCTGGATCATATGGTAGTTCCTTTTTTTTTTTTTTTCTGGAATTGTAGGAGATTTTATTTTTTTTTCAGTGATCCATAATCCATTGTTTATGTACCACACCCAGTGCTCCATGCAATACGTGCCCTCCTTAATATCCACCACCAGGCTCACCCAAGCCCCCACCCCCCTCCTCCCCAAAACCCTCAGTGTTTCTCAGAGTCCACAGTCTCTCATGGTTTATCTCCCCCTCACCAACTCACTTCTCCTTTCCATCTCCCAGCATCCTCCATGTTATTCCTTATGCTCCTTTTTAAAAATATTTTATTTATTAGAGAGAAAGAGCACATACACAAGCAGAGGGGAGGGGCAGAGGAAGAGAGAGAAATAGACTCTCCACTAAGCAAGGAGCCCTACTTGGGGCTCCATCCTAGGACCCTGGGATTATGGCCTAAGTCTAAGGCACACACTTAACTGGCTGACCCACCCAGGTGACCCTGTGGTTCTATTTTTAATTTTTGAAGAACTTGCATACTGTTTTCCATAGCAGCTATACCATTTTACATTCCCATCAATAGTGTACAAGAGTTCCAATTTCTCCACATCCTTGCCAACAGTTACCATGCTCTCTCTCTAATAGCCATTCCAATAAATGCTAGGTGATACCTCAATGTAATCTTGATTTGCATTTTCCTGATGATTAAGGATGTTGATCATCTTTTCATATATCTGCTGGTCATTTGTATGTCTTCTATATCTTCTATGAAGAATGTCCAATTCAAGTCCTTGGTCCATTTTTTAATTGAATTATTGTTCTGTTTTTGTTTTTTGTTACTATGGAATTGTATGAGCTCCTTATATATTTTGGATATTAACCCATTATCCAATGTAGCCCTTACAAATATTTTCTCCCATTCATAGGCTGCCTTTTTCCTTTTTTAATATTTTCCTCTGTTATGCAGAGGCTTTTTAGTTTGATGTAGTTCAAGTTGTCTTTTACCAATCTTGTTGCCTGTTCTTTTGGTGTCTAATTCAAGAAATCATTGCCAAGACCAATGTCATGAAGCTTCCCCTATGTATTCTTCTAGGAGTCTTATAGTTTCAGGTCTTAAGTTAAATTCTTTAATTTTGAGTTGATTTTTCTGTGTGGTGAAAGATAAAGATCAAATTTCATTCTTTTGCATGTAAACATCCAGTTTTCCCAGCACCGTTTGTTGAGGAGACTATCCTTTCCCCATTCTGTATTCCTTGGTGCCCTTATCAAATATTAGTCAACTAGGCTTTATTTCTGGTTCTGTATGGTGTATATGTCTCTACATCAGTACCATCCAGCTGTGTTCTTTCTGAACACTGTTTTGGCTATTTGAGGTCCTCTGTGGTTCCATATGAATTCTAGGATTTTTTTCCTGCTTCTGTAAAAAATGACAGTTTTTAATATTTAAATCTTTAAAGCCCAGAATTGATTGCCATGGTGTGGAGAGGCTAAATTGAATTTTTCCCCCATATGGATAAACATTAAATACAGTGACATAATTATTGAATGGTCTCACCTTTCCCACAGATCTGCATTTGCCTGTCTCTGACATATAAAATCTCTCCATATGTTTGGGGCAATTTTTAAGCTTATTATCTTGTGCTATTACCATATGTTGATTTGACTGTCCCTATGCCAAAATCACACTGTCTTAATTATTACACATTACTCCTCCTCACTCCAATGTTGCATCTGTCTCCACTACTCTAGTAAATCTGTGTTTATCAAGTCCACCAATAAGCTCTATGTTGCAAAATATAAATGGAATTTTCCACATTTTATTTTATGTGTCTTTTAGAAGACTTCAAGACAGTTGTTCATTTTCTCTCTCGGCTTACATAAAATCAAATACTCCCACTTTTCTTTTTCCTAATATTTTATTTATTTGACAGAGAGAGAGAGAGAAAGAGAACAAGCAGGGGGAGCAGCAGAGGGAGGGGAATAAGCAGGCTCTCTGCTGTGCAGGGAGCCTGATGTGGGGCTCGGTCCCAGACCCCTGGCATCATGACCTGAGATGAAGGCAGATGCTTAACTGACTGAGCCACACACATGCCTTATATTTCCATTTTTTTTTCTGATATCACCAGCTATTGCTCAGTGTTCCTTCTAGCCTTTCCCATCTGCTTGACATCTAACTGTAGGAGTTTCTCAAAGCTTAATGTTATACTCTTTTTTCCTTAGCTATAATGTCATTTTGAGTGATCACAGCTAGTTGCTGGTGGTCTTTTATATATAGATGTTTTCCAAATGCATATGCCCTTTGACCCCAGAATTACACCTGTTGATAAAATACAGATTTATTGGGCATCCACCATGTACCATTCACTATCTAGATGCTAATTATTTAGCAGTGAAAAAAGAGGCAAGATGGTCTGCCTGCATGAAATATTTATTCTAATAATTCTAAGATCTATTCTATTCATTTCTTACAAAGAACTCTATATCTATATATATATATTTACACATATACACACATATATAAATTATACATGTACATATACATATACATACACATATATAATACTTCAGGTTATGATAAGTTCTGTGAAGGAAGCTAAATTAGGGAAGGTATCTAAGAACTTTAGGGGTGGAAATGCTACAATTTTGAACAGGACAGAAATCTGACAAACTGACTAGACATTCAATAATGTTCTTTTTTGTTTGTTTCAAGGATACAGGTCTGTGATTCATCAGTCTTACACAATTCACAGCGCTCACCACAACACACACCCTCCCCAATGTCCATCATCCAGCCATCCCATCCCATCCCTCCCCTCCAACAACCTTCAGCTTCCTGAGATTAAGAGTCTCTTATGGTTTGTCTCCCTCTCTGGTTTCTTCTTATTTCATTTTTTTCCTCTCTTTCCTCGTGATCCTCTGCCTTGTTCCTCAAATTCCACATATCAGTGAGAGCATGTGATAATCATCTTTCTCTGACTGAACTACGGAAAGAGTCCTGATATCCATCGACAGATGAATGGATAGACACCCACTAATCTTAAGCAGAGGTCAGCAAACTACAACTTGAAGACCAAATCTGGCCCACTAACTGTTATTTGTACAGCCACTCAGCAAAGAATGGTTTTTACATTTTTAAATGGCTGGAAACAATCAAAAGAAAAATATAGTTCATTACATTTGAAAATATGTGAAATTCAAATTAATGTGTCCACAAACAAGGTTCTATTGGGACACAGAAATATTCATTTACTTACTTCTTATTGTCTATCGCTCTTTTCACACTACAACGGCAAAGTCACGTAGTTGAGACAAAGACCATATGGCCCACAAAGTCTAAACTATGTCCTATCTGGTTCTTTTAACAAAAAGTTGGTGTATCCCTGATCTTGATCAATATACTTTATTGCTTGAAAACAAAAGTCCCATATGGCAAAGTTCTTTTTAGATTCAATGCCAGAAGAAAATATGTAACTCCTTACACAAGTGTGTTTGCTTCCTTTATTAGACAAAAACACTTCTCTTCTAAGTCAGCTGCCAGGAAACCAAAACCCCAATATGACCAACATCAGTAACAATGACACTCCAGGTGGCCAAACACCTCTGTTGGCTTAATCCTTTACCTACATGTGTATGTGTTTATGTAGGCCAATGTACTGTCTTGTTTTATACTGATTTTAGTTTCTGTGCAGTCTACAATTTTGTTTGAAAGTCAATACAAATAGGAACCAACATAAGTATAAGTTGTGTTTGGTTTAACTATTTTAAGAGGTTATCCATAAAATTGTAATGACCAAACTGTCCTTCTTTGTTATGGAAACTAGATTTATGGGGTGAAACGAGCACATATCTAAATCCACGAGGAGGTACAGTGTCCCTTTGTGACCAAAATATTGTCCTAATTTATATTTTTATATAACATTAAGGAAAATACTAACATTTGAAAGGCTCTTTTCAAGATCCTTAAGTAACTGCAGGAAAGAACAAGTCTCAGTCGACTAGAAAATTTACTTCTGTGAACCAGCTCATGCCTTGCCACAAACATTCTTACGCACAATTCCCAACAGAGACAGGAGGTATATTAAGTGATAATCTCACATCACATGTTTCATTAATTAGAAAGGAAAAGTCATAACACAAATATATGGGTTTTTCTCTCAACTCTTTTTGAATATCCTATGAAATACAATGAAAATGAAATGTGAAGAAAGAAAATTAGACTGTTGGGGGTTTTCGTTTGTTTATTTTGTGTTTTACTTTGTCTTATTTTTGGAACTTTTACAAGCAGCCCTGAAAAAGCTTAAAAAATGAAATTCTCTTTCTGTATATTTCTTTCTGCAGTATAGAAAGATTTCAGTTGAAGAACTTTCTTAAAACCAATTAATATCAGGAATATTAATATCAGGAATATTAGCTCTAGCGTCCACCAAACTTAGACTAGGCATTTTTGTTGTATGTAAGTTTGATGGCCTTCTGAATCTGTTCATTTAAATATTAAGATGTTTTTTTAAAGATTTATTTATTTACTCAAGAAAAAGAGAGAGCATGAGGGAGGGCGGGGATGGGTGTGTGGTAGAGATCCTCACTTCCAGCTGAGCACAGAGCCCAGTGCGGGGCTAGATCTTACAACCCCGAGATCATCACCTGAGCCAAAATCAAGAGTCAGACACTTCCCAACAGAATCACTCAGGTGCCCCTAAAATATTAAGTTCTTTTGTTTTTTTAACTTTATTTATTTATTTGACAGGCAAAGATCACAAGTAGGCAGAGAGGTAAGCAGAGAGAGAGAGGAGGAAGCAGGCTTCCCGCTGAGCAGAGAGCCTGGATCATGACCTGAGCAGAAGGCAGAGGCTTTAACCCACTGAGCCACCCAGGCGTCCCTAAAATATTAAGTTCTTAAGGAAACTTAGGTTCTTAAGGGAAATTTAAGAAAATAAAATTGTATATATTTTTGAAATTTTGCATACTAAACGCCTGTACAAATGAAAGTAGCTTTTCCCAACCCCAATACCAGTAAGAGTACAAGAACTTTTTTCAGTTTTGGAAAACCCTAATATTAATACCAAGTTAGGTAGCACAAGCTCATTAAAATTCCAAGTTTCATTGTTCCTGATTGCAATTATACCAATTCAGTTGAGTAAAATTATATACCTCTTACCAATTAATAAAAACAGAAGCAAGAATTATCACAATCATGTTATTATCTGGCTATTATTATTATGAAGTAACAATCAAAGATCACATAATTGTTATGTGTTTATAAAAACTCAGAGACTCAATGCATCACAGATTACAGCATATCTAGGAATAGTGCATTTACTCCACCATTCTCAATGCAGGAGAGAACCATCCTTTTCTTTGTTAAGGAAGAAAATCAAAGTTATAAATATAAATATCTATATCTCTGATATAGATATTTATAAAAACATATAAATGTGTATATGTGTGTATGTGTGTACGTTTTTTACCTTAATGCTAACACTTCATTTAAATCTTTATTAGGGAATTGGAAAATATTAATTGTTCACATAATTATTCTTCTCTGTCTCCCCCACTAAACTCTAAGTTTCATCTGTCAAAGACCCTCCCTATCTTGCTCACAGCTTCATCTCCAGAGTGTGGCTTAGCATGTGGAACACAGTAGGTATGGAATAAGTGAGTGATGTAGGGCAAAGAACATTGACTTTGGAAGCAGAACTCTAGGAACCAGAATCAAACGTTTTCTCTGCCATTACATGCACTAAATGTGTATACCATTACCTCTGATTCTTGGTTTGCATTCTTCCAGGTGTTCCAGGCCCAGAGGCCAAGTACCTCTTGGTGTAACCATTAAATGGTATCGGTACCTCAAAGAAAGCAGATACTGATTTGATCAGTATTGCTAGAATGCAAGTCCAAGGTCATAGGACTGCCTCACTCTATTGCACTGCAGAGGCTTAAACAAGGTCTTGAATCTAAACAGAGGCTCAATCAACATTTATTATTCAAGATTGGGACAGAAAATGGAGCACCTGGGTGTTACAGTCGGTTAAGCCTCTGACTCTTGGTTTCAGCTCAGGTCTTGAACTCAGGGTTAAGAAACTGAGCCTCATGGTGGGCTCCGCACTCAGTGGGGTGTCTAAGATTCTCTCTCCCTCCACCCCCATCCCCCACTTGCTTATTCTCTCTCTCAAAGAAATAAATCTTCAAAAAAAAAAAAGAAGTAAATCTTAAAGAAGATTGGAATAGGAAACAGATCTTTATGTTAAACAACCTATACATCAATATTTACCTAAAAACTTATGAATTTTTTTGAAGGTTTTTTATTTATTTGTCAAAAAGAGAGCACAAGCAGGGGGAGCGAAAGGCAGAGGGAGAAGCAGGCTCCCTGTTGAGCAAGGAGCCCCATGCGGAACTCAAACCCAGAACACTGGGATCATGACCTGAGGTGAAAGCAGACTTAACCAACTGAGCCAACCCAGGCGCCCCAATACTTATGAATTCTCGATGAAACTTCTTGTCAGGCTTTAGCTCTCAACCCAGAGAATTTTAACTTCTTTTAGAAAAAAAATTTCCATTTTTCCTCTAACCATATAAAATTGTATTACAAAGCTAATAAGCCAGTATTAAGTCAAAGTCCTTCTAAGAGAAAATTAAAATGATAATGAAGTGTAACCATTAACAATAAAGAGGATTTAGGGTTTGGGCTTTGTTTTCTTACCTTATGAAAGGATGATTCTCAACTGTCTTGAGAATGGTTGAATAAATGAATTGCTTCTAATCCTATTGTGCTCTGTGATTTATTGACGTGTATGAATCATTAAACACATGTAAAATTATGTGACCACTGATTTTACTGCTTTACGATATACTTCAAAACCAATACTAACTGTCAGATTAAAGGGGAAAGTCTTTTGGATGTACTGGTATTTTAAATTGTGCCCTAGGCAAGAGGAACCTTAAGGGAAAGCACCGGGTGTGACTTGGCGGCTGGAATGCATCATTTCTCTGCTAACAGTGACTGGTTTCCCCTAAGAAAGCTGCTTTCCATGACTTTCTCATTCACTGTCCCAAGATAAAGTTTGATACAGTGTTACAATATCATACTATTTAACTTAGACAGCCCTCTGGTTTTTCCTGGGTGTGAAAAGGAGACTACTAATATTTCTCACAAACGCTTCCCAGATATATGTTTAAATTTGAATCTCAGAAATGGAAATATCACGAAAGAAGATATATCCTGAATCTGAGTGAGTTTAAGTGACTGATCATCCAGCTGGAATGTGACAGTAGGTCTGGCATTTGTCCATCATACCCACTCCCCGACCCCGACGCTACCTGCAGTTTGTACCCAAACTGTGGAACACTTTGATCTTCACACTGGCTTCTAAGAGTAGAACCTCCAGCTTGCCACTGTAAGAGCGATGTCCAAGCTCTATAATTAATTCTCCTGAGCCCACTCTACCTCATCCTGATCAACCTGCACAAGTTTTCAGATGGTCTCTGCTGTCTAGTTTAACTCTGACATTAAAACACAATTCCAATGAAATGCTAATGGGATTCATTTTGGCAATACAGGAAAATGAGGAGTTGGAAGAGCAGGGAAATAAACACGTGGCCAAAAAACAAAACAAAACAAAACAGGAAAAATTCAGGCGTGATAAGGAGATACCTGTCTACTAATAACAACATATTAGCTGATAATAATATGCAACAAGGTACAGAAGGCCTGAGAGCATTACCTCTGTGACACAGACCTAACCCAAACCTAATTTCATCATATGTGACCTAAAATAAGTCATTTCATCTCTTATGGACTATTTCTATATCAGTAAATGTAGTAAATGGAAATAATTATAGTACTTACGTGTTGGAAAGAGTAGAAATTAAACACACTAAAATTGTTGGTCTATTCAACTCACAGAAATTAGAAGATCAATGCCCAGTATTAACAATGTTATTCTGAAAAAGGACCCACGTAAACCTGTGTTGGTTATAGCTCATTTGATCTTTCAGAAGAAATAAACTATAAAAGTAATATAAATAATAAAATTTACATACTCTTTGATCTGTCAAACCCCATTCTTAGTGTTTACCTTAATATAGTTGTTTGACATCTCAAATATCCAATAATAGGTTAAAATATATATACTATGTCCTTTAAATAGAATACAAATGTTTATGTAGTATATATATGTAATATAAATATATGTTCACAAAATCACACAGAATAAATGTGGCAAGCCATATTTTTATGAGTAGTGGGATTATGGATGATTTATTACATTGTCTTCTTTTCTAGCTCTTATTTCTAATTTTACATAAAGTTATGTATTATAAGCATTTTATATTTACATAATACTTATATATACATATGTACAGAATGTTTATATAAAATAAACATTTTATTGACAAGATAGTTACAAAATATTCTTCTAACATTTATTCATCCTGGGTAGAAGTGATAACAGAATGCATAAAGCTATATTGGGATCATGAATGTATTATGCTCTGACACTTGCCCACAAAGGCAGCAGATCCAGTTCAAAACAGATATGTGTTGTGTAATTTAAACAGGATTAGGGTACCAATGAGGTTGGTACTATCTATATCAATTTATGTTTTTATTGGCTTTAGAGTAAGATTTCTAACCACTGTGAATGATCAGCTGATGTTATTCTATGGCACACGGAATGTACAAGCCATGTACAGTTAATGTTGGTTAACTAATAATTTACTAGGACTTCATGGGCTAACTGGATCTTTGTTTTTTCTCCTCTCTATTCTTTTCCATCTTCAAATCAGTAATGATGATTACCACATAGGTAATTTGTGTTTTTTTTTTTATTTTTTTTTAAAGATTTTATTTATTTATTTGACAGAGAGAAATCACAAGTAGGCAGAGAGGCAGGCAGAGAGAGAGGAGGAAGCAGGCTCCCTGCTGAGCAGAAAGCCCGATGTGGGGCTCGAACCCAGGACCTGGGATCATGACCTGAGCCGAAGGCAGCGGCTTAACCCACTGAGCCACCCAGGTGCCCCAGTAATTTGTGTTTTTTTAATAAAACGTGTGAAGAATTTCAGTTTCTAACAAGCTTTGATGTCTAAATTCTACTGCTTTCTCTATCACCTTCTTTGACCCACATCCTTCCAAACTGGATTCATCCCCTCTCCTCCTATAAAAATTTTACATAGCTCCTATATTGTATTTCAAGGATCCTCATGATTTGGAATCCTATGTTTATCTCTGTGGTTATTTAAGTCTTTCCTCCCCCTTAGACGCTGAACATCACAAGAGCATGTACTGTGTTCATCTTTATTTTCCACCCCATAGCAATTACTACACTATCCTACAAAACTATGGTTCTGTTTGATGTGGATGCCAATTTAAAAGGATGGCTATTTGCCTATTTATAAATTCTACCATAATATAGATCATTCTTTAATGGATGCCTTCTGTACCTCAGAAATACCCCAGGCGAAATGAGGGAAATGACGACTTTCTCAAGAAAGTTCCGGATATAAAGAAATCAGGAAGAATGCTAATGTGACGAAAGAAGAGAATGCCTGAAGGTCTCAGTCTCGAGACAAGTCAAGACTCGTAAAAAGCAAAACCTGAAAGAAAGCCACCAGATTGCATAGCCATGTGCTCTCTCCTTGACTCCAGGACCATGCCCAGGAGGAGGGCATGAAGTAGCATTTCAGGCAATTGGCAGTGAGCGACGACAGGAATCTCTTTCTTACATAACAATTTTTCTTTTTCCTTTAATGTATTTATTTTCTCCACCCTCTTGCTGCCTTCTGCTGTCCCAGACAGAGATGCCCATGGTTATTTGGCACTACTAGTAAAGGAGCTAAAAGTGGCTTTTTGGTACTTCATAAACTACAAATGAATCCAAAATTAACAAAACAATCAGTGTGAGTCAACATACAGGCATCTTTTAGGCATTATCATAAGAACCAGAAAAGAGATGGGAAAGTGACTAAGGGATAGAAACGCACAGAGCCCTGGAAGAAAAAATATCTAATCTAACAAACACAGTCAAATAATAACAACAGAAATCACAGGAATGGGGACATTTTTTTTTCAAGTTCCATTTATAAAATCCAACCATCTGCATAATTCTACCTTTGTCTAGTAAACTGCAAAAGTTGTAGGAAACACTAGGATCTCATTCAAAAATGGGTTTTTCAATAGACGTTTCTGAAGATTTACTCTAGTGAGAGTCTGAAAACAGATCAATCAAGGCAGCTCAGAACAAAATAATAGGTTGGAAAACCACACCTACTCAAACTCTAACATTGTCTGCAGCATGTGGATTCATTCATTCGTGAGTTAATTTTTCCCATAAGTCTAAAATATGTCTGTGCATTTGTGTGCAGTGTGTATGTATATAGAATATTTTATTCATCCAAATTACTCTACAATCGAGGTTCTATTTTCATCTATATTTAAAGATGGCAGTACGCCCTGAATACTAAGATTAAAGACGAAGATTAAAAATGGTGCCAGGCATGACCAAGTTCTCATAATTTATAACTGGCAAAGGAAGAAATAAATCATAACCACCACAGACTAAATTATTTGTTAGCACTTACTATTGTTTCTCTTTGGATACTTTTCATCTTCCTATCAAATAAGTAAAGTGGGTGTTTGTATCTCCAATACAGATGTGGACACAGAAGAATGAAACCCAGTCCTCCCCACCTATATAAAGCCATGCTACTGCTCAAGTCATCCATTGCCCTAAGTAAGCAAGTTTTTATTCTCATTCTAGATATAGATAGCGAATGATTCCTTGGTCCCTTCCTCAGAGACTAGGGGCAGTTTGGTAAGAAAATGAAATACAAGCCAGCCCACACTACTGCACTGAAGTAATTTCAACATGGTACATAAAAAGAATATACTTATGGAGTGCTGGGGGCGCTCAGTCGGTTAAGTGTCTGACTCTGAATTTCGGATCAGGTCATGATCTTAGGGTTACAGAGATAGAGCCCCATGTCCAGCTCTGCACTGGGCATGGAGCCTGCTTAAGATGCTCTTTCTCTCTCCCTCTCTAAAAAAAAAAAAAAAAAAAAAAAAAAGTTAAAAATTAAATAAAAGAATACACTTAACATTCCTGGAGAGAAGTTTGGGTCACTCGGAGTTTATTTTAGTCATACAGTGCCTCCCTGTCATTCCTAGAACAAAATGATACTGTCTACTACCTGACACACAGAAAGTTTACTGATAGTTATATCGGCTAACGACAATACCAGTCTTGCACAGGAGCACTCCTAAACTATGCCAAAAGCCATGACAAACTATAAATACACTTGAATGTTCTGAAACATTATCAGAGATAATAGTAAAGTGCTCCTTTACTTGTAATGTTTCTCAAAAACCCTCGAGTGTTAATTTCTGATACATGGAAGAAAAAATAAAATTGAAGTTTCAGATAAAATCTAGATTTTCAGAGAAAGCTTGTAAGTCAGCTAGAACAGAGGAATGTCCATAATGACTCTGCTTCCAACTATTTCAGCGGGTAACAAATGATCCACCATGTGGCCATGACAATAGTTAAGTTCCCCTACCACGCTTCTAGACAGGAAGAAAGGTCAGAGTTCTCAGGAATTCAGGGCATGAAGCTTTTACAAACAGGCTGAAGAGTAGTCCCTCACAAGAATAGACTAAACAGTCTCTTTTACTCAACAAACCGGTTATTTAACAACCATAGTAAAAATATGCCATTTGTCTCCTGGGCATGGCCCAGCTTAGCTGCAACAGAGATTCTGTGTTGCTCCGAATTTTTAAAAAATTAGTTTCATTTGTAAAACTATAGTACATAAATGTACTAATAAAAAATTGTTGAGAAGATAATTAATGACTTATTACAGAATCTTATTCTATAATTTTTTTTAGTGTTCCAACATTCATTGTTTATGCACCACACCCAGTGCTCCATGCAATACATGCCCTCCACAATACCTGCCACCAGGCTCACCACTCTCCCCACCCCCCAAAAACCTTCAGTTTGTCTCTCAGAGTCCACAGTCTCTCATGGTTTGTCTCCCCCTCTGATTTCCCCCAACTCACTTCCCCTCTCCATCTTGTCCTCCATGTTATTCCTTATGCTCCACAAGTAAGTGAAACCATATGATAATTGACTCTCTCTGCTTGACTTATTTCATTCGGCATAATCTCCTCCAGTCCCATCCATGTTGATATAAAAGTTGGGTATTCATCCTTTCTGATGGAGGCATAATACTCCATTGTATAAGTGGACCGTATCTTCTTTACCCATTCATCCGTTGAAGGGCATCTTGGTTCTTTCCACAATTTGGCAACTGTGGCCATTGCTGCTATGAACTTCGGGATATGTACGGCCCTTCTTTTCACTACATCCGTAACTTTGGGGTAAATACCCAGTAGTGCAATTGCAGGGTCATAGGATAGCTCAACTTTTTTTTTAAAGATTTTATTTATTTATTTGACAGACAAAGATCACAAGTAGGCAGAGAGGCAGGCAGAGAGAGAGGAGGAAGCAGGCTCCCTGCCGAGCAGAGAGCTCGATGTGGAGCTCAATCGCAGGATCGCAGGATCATGACCTGAGTTGAAGGCAGAGGCTTTAACCCACTGAACCACCCAGGTGCCCCTGGGTAGCTCTATTTTTAATTTCTTAAGGAATCTCCACACTGTTTTCCAAAGTGGCTACACCAACTTGCATTCTCACCAACTGTGTAAGAGGGTTCCCCTTTCTCCACATCCTCTCCAACACTTGTTGTTTACTGTCTTGTTGATTTTGGCCATTCTAACTGGTGTAAGTTGGTATCTCAATGTGGTTTTGATTTGAATCTCCCTGATGGCTAATGATGATGAACATTTTTAGTCTGTTAGCCATTTGTATGTCTTCTTTGGAGAAGTGTCTGTTCATGTCTTCTGCCCATTTTTTGATGTGATTATCTGTTTTTTGAGTGTTGAGTTTGAGGAGTTCTTTATAGTTCTTGGATATTAGCCCTTTGGCTGTAGTGTCATTTGCGAATATCTTCTCCCATTCCCTGGGTGCCTCTTTGTTTTGTTGACCATTTCCTTTGCTGTGCAGAAGCTTTTGATCTTGATGAAGTCCCAAAAGGTCATTTTCGCTTGTTTCCTTTGCCTTTGGAGACATATCTTGAAAGAAGGTGTTGTGGCCAATGTCGAAGAGGTTACTGCCTATGTTCTCCTCTAGGATTCTGATAGATTCCTGCCTCATGTTGAGGTGTTTTATCCATTTTGTGTTTACCTTTGTGTATGGTGTAAGAGAAGGGTTGAGTTTCATTCCTCTACATGTAGCTGTCCAATTTTCCCAGAACCATTCATTGAAGAGACTGTCTTTTTTCCACAGTATATTTTTTACTGCTTTGTTCGAGATTATTTGACCATAGAGTTGAGGGTCCATATCTGAGCTCTCTACTCTGCTCCACTGGTCTATGTATCTGTTTTTGTGCCAGTACCATGCTGTCTTGGTGATCACAGCTTTGTAGTAAAGCTTGAAATCAGGCAACATGATGCCCCCAGTTTTGTTTTTCTTTTTCAGCAATTATTCTATAATTTCTATATATTATATCTTGAACGTGTATCTGTATTATATCTTGAACGTGTATCTGAATTTGAAATAATATATGATATATAATAGTATGCCAAATCATTCAAATACAATTATCATATAATCTCTTTAATATTACCAAATTAGTATCAAGACATGCAAGTCCATTTTGTACAACATTCACCCTGTATCCTTTACCAGCAGGGTGTTAATTTTCTCCTGAATCATTTAGATCACTGCATTTTAAGATACTTTAAATCACCTATCATAAACTCTCCCCAGGTCTTCAATTAGCTAAACTAAATATTCACATTTCCTTTAATTATCCACCATATAACAAGATTCCCAGAACTTCATGCCATAATGGTTATTTTCTGGTAAGTGTGCTATCATTTGATAGTATTTCTTTAAAAATATCCCTTAGAATTATAACGCAGTATTTTATGTATGATCTGATTAACATGGACTGGAATGACTCTTATTTCTCTTGATCCAAAGACAAGAGTACTTTTAATTCATGTTAAGACCAATTCAGTTTCATTTTACTACACTCAAATGTTCAGATTCACATGATCTATTTAACATAGCACATTTGTCTACAGATTTTTTCTTGGAAGGCTGGTGCCTTCACTCTTGGGTTCTGTTGTACATTGTCATAGGAACCTCTTGAAGTATTTAAATATTGAGCCAAGGGACGCCTGGGTGGCTCAGTTGGTTAAGTAGCTGCCTTCGGCTCGGGTCATGATCCCAGCGTCCTGGGATTGAGTCCCACATCGGGCTCCTTGCTCGGCAGGGAGCCTGCTTCTCCCTCTGCCTCTGCCTGCCATTCTGTCTGCCTGTGCTTGCTCTCTCTCCCTCTCTCTCTGATAAATAAATAAAAAAATCTTTAAAAAATAAATAAATAAATAAATAAATAAATAAATAAATATTGAGCCAAGAAAACGAGACAGGTGTGATAATGTCATCCCTGTTTTTCACATTTAGGAATACAAAGACAAATATTTAGACATGCTTCTCTCAAAAAAAAAAAATAAAAGTAAACTGACTAAAAGGAAGTGACTTTAACTTGTAGGAAAAACAAAATATATTGCCCATCATATTTGGAAGAAGTAGAGTACTTCTTTCATAGATTTGGTTAAAAAAATAATCTAAGATTTTAAAATATTCAAATCTCAATTTGTTTGAAATTCTAAAGGCATATTTCTGCCTGAATGTTTTGCATATTTCTGCCAAAAGTTTTCATATAATGACATCTTCCTACTGATACTTTATGCTTATTACAAAGCACATGAAACAAGAAATGAAGACCAAAGAGCTTTTTTCTACTGATCTTTTTCAAATTACATGTTAGGGGAAAAAGTGAGACAGTGAAAAATAAAAAACGACAAGGTTTAAGCTTCATCATCCTTTCTATTTTTTTCCCATAATCTCCTTTTTCTTTTTTAAATCCTCACTCATTCCACCCATTTCTCAGTCTTTTAAACGCACAGGATGTTACGAGTAGCAAAGCCCAGAGAATGGATTTTGTTTATTAAATTTGAAAAGAATCTAAAGCAACTATAGCAATTAGTAGTCAATAAAATACTTTCAACTAAATAAAACTAATCTCAGTACTGTTTCATATAGAAAATTTGCCTAAGGCAAACTTTCCTGATAGAAATGCTACAGTCTTGAGGTCAGTCCTGACTTTAATGCCACAATTTGTATTAGAGGAAGAATTATTCACGTAACGCAAGGTAAGACTGAGTTAAATCACGGCGATTAATTTGCCTGTGGGGTAAAGCAGAATTCAAAAAAATCTATAAAACTAAATATGTGGAAATGATAGAAGGAAATGTCAGTAACTGGGGCGCAGGTTCTTCTCTAATTAGTTGCAATGCATCATTAAGTTCTATTGTACTAGCAACTGAAAAAAACTCACTGTTTCAGAACTAACAAGAGAAGCATTAGAACAAAGACATTTGACTTCATACATTTCAATCTTTTTCAGTATATACTCATAGTTAAATCTAATAACAACCAACAGTAATAAAATACCTGAAAGAGACCATCAACAAAACATATAGTAAGAGGCGCCTGGTGGTTCAGTGGGTTAAGCCTCTGCCTTCAGCTCAGATTATGATCTCGGGGTCCTGAGATCGAGCCCCAAACTGGGCTCTCTGCTCAGCGGGGAGCCTGCTTCTCCCTCTCTCTCTGCCTTCCTCTCTGTCTACTTGTGATCTCTGTTTGTCAAATAAATAAATAAAATCTTAAAAAAAAAAAAAGAAAAGAATAAGAAATATAAAATAAGACAAAGTATTTGGCTTACTGAGGAAGTTGAATAGAGGTCTCTGATATCAAAAACAGGATAGCTGTTAAAACTCAGATGCTGGGGGTACCTGGGTGGCTCAGTGAGTTAAGCCTCTGCCTTCAGCACGGGTCATGATCTCAGGGTCCTGGGATTGAGCCCTGCATCGGGCTCTCTGCTCGGTGGGGAGCCTGCTTCCCTCTCTCTCTGCCTGCCTCTCTGCCTACTTGTGATCTCTGTCTCTCTGTCAAATAAATAAATAAATCTTTAAAAAAAAAAAAAACAAAACTCAGATGCTGTTTACTACAGCTACATCCTCGAATACATTCATATTGCTAAAATTGTGAATTACAGAATTTATTTGATTACTCTCCTCAATCTTTCATTTCCTTTTTTCCACCCTTGTATTTTAGCAAGCTCATCAACTTTATTCTTATTCTCTAAAAAGCCTGCAGTACAGATGAATATGTGATAGATGACAGATAGATAGATGATAGATAAAAAGCTTTATTATGAAAGCCATATAAGGTCAAAAGCTGCTGTGCTGAGAATATACTATAAAGGGACAGACCAGTTATTTGGCTCTATAATAACCCAGGTAGAACATGATGCTGACTTGGACCAGGAGATGGTGATGGAGTGGTGAGAACCAGAGATGGAGCCAGCAGGATTTGGTGGAGGTTTTAATGTGGGGAGGTCTGTCTACTCAACTGAGTGGTGGAGTTTCCATTAACTGCATTAGGGAAGAACGGCCATGGAGCAGGTTTATGGCAGAAGAGGAGTTCAGACCTGGACAGCTTCATGGGATGTGAGTAGGCAGTTGGATAAGGGAGTCTGCAGTTCAAGAAGAGGTCCAAGGTGAGTGTGTATATTTGGGCAGGGTTAGCATACATTTTTAAAGTCATAAGATTGTATGACATCACCAAAGGAGAGAATATAAACAGAAAAGGGAAGAGGCACAGGGACTAAGCTCTAGAATATACCCCAGTTTAAGATATTATCTTGGTCAAATCGCTTTCGAGAAATGCCACACCAAATCACACAAAAAAACAGAATTATATGATAGTGTCAGTCACTACAGCTTTTGCTAAGAGTGGGCATTATCTTTGCCCATTTGACATATTACAAATGGTTTCTTGCTATTTCAATATTTATTTATTATAAGTTAAAATAATATTTTATGTTTATTACTAATTTATATTTTTATGTATTTATATAAATTAACTATGTACTTAGCTCATTTTTCTCAAGTGTTCTAATTCTTATTCATTTACAAAATCATTTTACATATTAAGGCAATTAACCCTTCACTTGTGATATTTGTTGCATATACTCTATTTTCATTTGCATGGGTTTTGGTGTTAAAGATTTTACTTTTTTAGCCAAATCTATCAATTTCAGGTGTACAAGGTTGTGACTCAACACTTCCATATGTTACCTAGTGCTCATCATGACAATTGCACTCCTTAATCCCCATGGCCTATTTCACCTATTTCCCTCCCAAACCTGCTCTGGTAACCATCAGTTTGTTCTCTAAAGTTCAGAGTCTATTTCTGTAAGAATGCATTTTTAAATTCATCCTTATTGACTATACAATTCATGAGAATCTCCTACAACTGTGTCCCAGTTATTTCTTTTACATTTATTTATTTCTTACACATTTGGGTGGGGATTTTCTTAATAGACTGGGAAAAATCTGTTACAATTATTTCTTACACATTTGGGTGGGGATTTTCTTAATAGACTGGGAGAAATCAACATAGACATGGAGAGTTTGCTGTCACTTTAAACTTTAAATATGTTTTATACATGTGCAACAAACCTTTCATATTTGTCAGTTATTTAACTCTGCTTCCCCCTTTAGTCAAAAACTACTCTTTCTGGATTCTCCATTCAGTGAGGAAGCACATCTGTGATTTTTTTTCTTATCCAAAATCTAATCCACTGGAGTTTTTTGACTTAGTTCTTTAAGAATCTTTTCATTTGAACATTTTATTTTACCTTTAATATTAGCCTCCCAATCTTTTTTTCCTATTACTCCACTTTCTGTGTATACTCCCCTAATCAAAAACACATTTCTGTGACCACAAAAAATAAGCAAACCAAAAAACAAACAAACAAACAAAAAAACAAAAATACCCATGGTAAATACTAGGAACCCATAAACTGTTCCCCACTGCCTGGAGTGCCCACTTCCAGACACAACGCATGCCAGGGTACAAGACCCTCACTACCTCATGAAGCAGAGAGGTCCTTGAGAGGAAACTTGTGAGAACCTAACTGGCTCCCTTCCATCTGGGAATACAGAGAACAGGGACTCAAAAATCGGCCAAATAACAGATCTGTGGCATAGGCCATGGGTCAGTCTCTTTTCAAACAAAAAGGGCCCTTATTCCGTCATCTGGTTGATGTTTTCTGCCAGCTATCATGTGACCCCACTGCATTTTCTGAACGGAAAAGCTTCTGACTGAAATGCTGATTAACAAGGTAGACCGCTGCCTCTTATCCAGCTTCACTGAATGTGCACCTCAAAGAACATCACGCATTTGATGTCTTAAACCCTGAGTCTCACCTATGTCCCTGAGGAAGATTCTCTTCCTTCTCTGGATACCCTCCCCATAACCATATATTGTTTGGCTCAGGCATAGATACATCAAATTCCACAGAATGTAGTTTGTCCTTTTCCCGTCTGTGGTCATACATTCCATTTTAATGGCCATTTAACTAGAAAATGAATACTGCAGCTTGTAAGATGCTGAAAGACAGAAATCTCACTCTCTTTCATGATTCCTGGAATAATTACCCCTCCCCCTCCCATTCTGAGTATCTCACCTGCGCTTCCCCTGAAGGATTCCCTCCCTCAAACTCTTCCATGTTCAATCCCTAAATATCCCCTCAACCATCTGCTCCTAACGATAGCTGTTCTGGCTTTAAACTACCTCAAGGAAATTCCTCCGACAGAACATGTACTCTGCTCATTTGCTCTTTCCTTTTAACAATGAATGGTGCTTACTGAGCAGACCTTAAAGGAAATCTCCAAGTCAATATCATGTGATTTAAAGAACAAACTGAACAGACTGAATTTGTGGGACATGGCAAGGAAAGTAATGTACTACCTGATTATCATGTCAGAATTCAATACCTAAAAATAATCACCTCCCCTGATACTCATAAAGAAAAAAAAAGCTCAAAATGGGTATTCTCTAAAACTCGTGGGCAAGCCCTACTTGTCATCCCTGATATTTGATGTGAATCAGCTGGGTGGAGGAAGTGAGAATTTATTTTTTTAATTTAGTTTTGTTTATTTTAAGGAGGGCTTTGGGTCCTTCTTTTCTAATTTAAGATAGATAGGAAAAATTAGAAGAGATTTCATGAAAAGATAAGCAACTTAGAGACGTCCAATGACTGGGGAGGTGGTATCCACTTTATAGATTTGTGTAAGGAAAAGAGGAAAATACAGAATTGTATGTTCCTTTGTAAACATGTGTGAGAGAGGGGAGAGATTTAAATGGAGGGCTCATTTTTTTCCTTTATAATCAAGGACATTTCTTTCTAAATTTAAAATGGGCAAAAAGTCAAAGAAGAAATCAAGAATAAGACTGGCCAGGAAAGAGGGCAGCAGAGCTAGTTTTAGAGGAATGTAGGAAATTACTCTGGTAATGAACGTTTTAGGGAAAGGGAGTAATAAGTAGTTTTCAGAAACCACAATTTCTAAATTGATGATTAACATTTGAGTGCTTTGCATGTCCTAAGCACTCAATACATACTACGATTGATTGCTAAGTCACTTATGAAAAACAGCATAACACTTACAAAGCAATTATACAAGCAATACCTGAGTGGGAAAGCTACAGGCATCTGAAGATCCCATTGAGATGGAAAATAAATGACCACGACAATAATAATAACCCTTACCTTCTCTGTGTCAATGCCTTTTGACATGGACCATGTTGAGACGATATAATCCATGACTCGTTCACTGAGGCCTTTGGGGACCTGATAGAGTTTGAGAAAGTCCCGCACATTATTCAGCATCTCATGGTATCGGTTGGTGTTAGCATACATTTGCTGGAAAATTGTGGTCACATTTCCAAAAATAGTTGCATAAAGAAGAGCTGAAAAAGAAGAAATAACGAAATTAAAACAAATATCCCAAGTGAAAAATAAGTATGAATATTAATCAATGAATTGTTTGACAGAGATGCTTTTATAAACTCTTAGAGAGTAATGCATGTTAATCCCTGAGAGGAGTGCCTGGAATTTGATATTCACTCAGTAAATGTTACCTTCAGTCTGAAAAACATGACTTCACAAATATGTGCCACCCCAGTCAGTGTGGCAAAACAATGTGGCAAAATCAACTTCCTAAAGATGAGATAAGCCATAGTTATAATCTGCCTAAGGAATTCTAGCCTTATGACTAGAGATATCCTGCTGCCTTGTCCTCCTGAATGAAGCCTAATCAATTTACATTTTCCAGGGACTGATGATCCAGTTTAGAAATGTATGCTCTTGGGGCACCTGGGTGGCTCAGTGGGTTAAGCCTCTGCCTTCGGCTCAGGTCCTGATCTCAGGGTCCTGGGATCGAGCCCCGCATCGGGCTCTCTGCTCAGCAGTGAGCCTGCTTCCTTCTCTCTCTGCCTGCCTCTCTGCCTACTTGTGATCTCTCTCTCTCTCTGTCAAATAAATAAATAAAATTAAAAAAAAAAGAAATGTATGCTCTTTTTCACTGCTTGCTTCTTTTAGCTTTTTGTAATACTTCTCTGCTAATAAATATTTTTAAGAGAACATCAGAAATATAGGGATAAAGACAAAGAGTTCCATTTTTTTAAATAAAGAAACAGGGTTGGAATAAAGAGCTAACTTAAAAGTTTGCAAGTGCCTGACAATTCCAGTTGTTAAACTCATGTTTAATATCACGTTTAGGGACAACCTGGGTGGCTCACTCAATTAAGTGTCTGCCTTTGGCTCAGGTCATGATCTCAGGGTCCTAGGATCCAGCACCGCATAAGGCTCTCTGCTCTATGGGGAGTTTGCTTCTCCCTCTGTCTCTGGCCCTCCCCTCCATTCATACGTTGGCGTGCTCTCTCTCTGTCTCAAATAAATAAATAAAATCTTTAAAATAATAATAATAATATCATGTTTAATCCCAGCATTGTAAGTTTTTTGATTCCATCATTTTAAAGCCAACTTGCAGACCACTGTTATTTATTTACAGAGCCCTATGAATGCAGTAGTTTTTGATACCCATGACTGCTACCCTCTCCCTCAACCCATAATTCACCAAAACTTCTCTCTCCAGATGTGGTCAGGCTACCAATGTTGACCTTATCTTGTAAAAGCTTTTAAAAACAATTGAGTTCAGCCCAGACTCAATGTACCTCCAATTCTACCCACCCACCCTACCCAGTCCCTTTGGTTCCATTCCTTGCTTGGCAGCAAGCCCTTTTGAAAAGGGGCAGTGTTTTATTCCCCTTAATATTCATAAACACAGTATTTATCAATCACATACATTCCATAAGCATTTCACAAATAGGTGGAGTATCACCAGGGGTCACTTCCATTCTGCATCCTCCAAGCATTTGAAAAATGACTCCTCTAAACTGACTACAGTCTGGCTCATTTTGCAGTTTCATCAGTAGTATAAAATCAAGCTAGTAAAGCAACTTCAGAACCTTAATCTATCTTCAGAAGTCATACATTTTTTTAAGAACAGTTGTTCTCTGAATACAACAACTTATAAATTCACAACAGAAAGTTGTGATCTTATAAGCATTTACTTGGGTTTTTTTGCTTGTTTGTTTGTTTTGGGGTTTTTTTTTGCTGTTATTTAGGGATTCTGATGCCATTTCAGAGCAATTTTTAAGACCAATGATATTTTGTTAAAACTGGGTAGGAACAAGGCAACCTCCTCGGGTCCCCTCCTTCTTTAGGAGCTTTGTACTATCACTTTTCTATGGCTCAATAAACCTTCCATGCTAAAAAAGCAAAAAACAAAAAACAAACTAAAAAAGCCGAGTAGGAACACTATAGCCCTGACATTTCTCAACTGGGAATGAATTTATTTATTTATTCATTCATTCATTCATTCATTCATTCATTCATTCATTCATTCATTTCCAGTGTAGTTAACATGCAGTTGTATTAGTTTCTGGGGTAAATAGAGCAACTCAATAATCCTATACATTACTCTGTGCTCTTGAAAATATATGTGCTCTTAATCCCCTTCTCCTGTTTCACCCATCCCCCCACCCACTGCCTCTCCAATAACCAACAGTTTGCTTCTTCCCTACAGTTCAAAGTATGTTTTTTGGTCTGTCTCTTTTTTTCCTTTGTTCATTCACTTTGTTTCTTAAATTCCACATATGAGTGAAATCATATGGTATTTGTCTTTCTCTGACTTATTTCACTTAGCATTATACTCTGTAGGTCCATCCATGTTGGTGCCGATGGCAAGATGGACCTTGAAATCTTTGAACACTTATATTTAAAAATAAAAACCAAAAAAGTAAGTAATCACAGATTTAACATCTCTATTCCATCCCTGTTGGTATTAGGAAAGACAAAGAAATGTAAACAAATTAATGGCAGACGAATCATATAACAAAATACGGAAGTTTTCATTTTCAGAGACGAGAAATAAAGAGAATTTATGTCATTAAGATGATGAGCACTTCAGAAGTTACTGAAATAATGCTATGATCATTTTTTAATAGTGTTCAGCTATTATAAGCTGTCAATAAATATCACAGATCTACCTATTATTTTGACATGTTTCAGCTTGTTTGGCTCCCTAAAATGTTTGCAATATGCTGTATTTGCCAAAGTGTCTTACTACTGCCTTTTAGTCTTACAAATTACCACATATTTCATCTTTTTGGGTACATTAAATATGCACACATTCTGCTCATATAAAAAGTTTAAGCACTAAAACATGAATAAAACTGCCACGGTATTAAAAGTGTGCAGCATTAATAAATGAAGAATATGATCAACATCCCATTAAGTTTGGCATATTACAAGGATATCCACTTCTGCTTCCCATTTTCATGGGTGTGTGGCGGCTTACACTAGGTAAGACTAAACAAGGTCAGAATTTAAGGTAAGACATTCAATTGTATGTATTTATATTTTAAAAATTTTTTTTATTTTGAAGTTGCCAAAGAACTGTAGAAAGTTCACATGTACCCACATTCAGCTTCTCTCAGTGATGACATCTTACACAACTAAAGTCATTTATCAAAACCAGGAAATTGAAAATGGCACAATGCAATTAATGAGACTATTGCTCTTACTCATATTTCACCACTGTTTCATATGCACTCATTTTGGGGGGTACATAATGTTATAAAATTTTAAAAATGTATCATGTAAATATCATATAAAATATTGTATATCACACACACCTGTGTAATACACCTATATCTTTGAAAAGAGAAACTACTAATTCCTTATTAAAAATATTTTTAATGCTTAGGACTAGCATACATTTCAAAAAGCATAGTAAGAGCAAGCAACAACACTGCTTCCCACCACAGTCTGTGTTACCAGGATTAATGTGCACACATCTGTGTTGTGTGTGTTTGTGTGTTTGCCAAAATGTCTATTTTGTTTTAAGTAGGCTCCACACCCAGCGTGAAGCCCAGTGTGGGGCCCGAACTCACAACCCCGAGATCAAGACCTGAGATGAGATCGAGCCTTGGACACTTAACCCACCGACCCACCCAAGGCACTTCCTGAAATGTCTATTTTTAAATAGCCCTTATATCTGACTGCAATGTGGCTATCATCAACTAATCTTTTCTTTTTTATTTTATAGTACTATTCTAATCCCTTGGAGGACCTTTGATCCTCCCTCATTCTGCCTTGATTAGGACACAACAGATTACCCCAAAAGGTTTTAATAACTGAATCTTTAAAAACTGTTTTGGGTTTTATTTTGGGGAGGGAGGAGCAGTATTTAATATCGGTGGGAACAGCATTTTTGCTTCTAATTCTTTTAAACTGAAGTACAGTTGACACACAATGTTACATTAGTTTCGGGTATAGAATATAGTGATTCCTAGGTCTATACGTTACGCTGCATCCCATCTGTCACCATATAACACTATTACAATACCAGTGACTATATTCTTTATGCTGTAACTTTCATCCTGTGACTTAATCATTCCTTAACTAAAAGCCTGTATCTCTCACTCCCCTTTATCCATTTTGCCTATTCCCCTACCCTGTCCCTTCTGGCCGCCATCATTTTGTTCTTTGTGTTTATGCACCTGTTTCTATTTTTTGTTTCTTTGTTCATCTGTTTTGGTTTTTTTAGATTCCACACATAAGTGAAATCATATGGTATTTGTCTCTGACTTATTTCATTTAGCTGAGTAATATTTCATTATACGCTCACCATCATCTTTATCCATTTATCTATGGAAAGACGCTTGGTCTGCTTCCATATTTTGGCTACTGTAAATAATGCAATAAACCGAGGAGTGCATACATGTTTTCAAATTAGTGTTTTTTGCTTGATTTGGGTAAATAAATATCCAGTAGTGGAATTACTGGGTCATATGGTAGTTCTATTTTAATTTTTTGAGAAACCTACATACCGTTTTCACCACAGTGGCCAGGCCAATTTATATTCCCAACAACAGTGCACAAGGGTTCCTTTTCTCCACATCCTCACCAACACTTGTTATTTCTTGTCTTTTTGATTCTAGTAAATGGGCACATGTTTTATGAGAGCGGGCATGGGACAGAATACACAATAATGAGGGAAACTGACCTCAGCAGAAATTATCTCCATGCTACTAATTCTCAAAGACCTCTCTGCCAAATTACAGACACACAATAGCCATTCAAGTTAAACATATCCAAGAAAGAACTGTTAATTTACAACATCCTCTTTCCAACAACCAAATGTACTTTTTATCTCAGTGAACTGCAAAGCCACACCAGTTGCTCAGACCAAAAGCTACAGAGTCACCCTTCAATTCAGTTTTTGATGCTTCTCCTATACCTAACCCATCAACAATTCCTGTTGGCTCTACCTTCAGAACAGAGTCTCAGTTCAGTCACTGCTCACCACCTTTACCAGCATCCTTGCATCGTCTTCCTGAGCATGTGCTTTTCCACTGGTTCACTGGGTATCTATGGGCCAGTTACTGTCTAGGATTCGATTTCTTCACTTAAAACTTTAAAGAGAATCTTCACAAGAGGGTTGTGTTAAATGAGATAACTCAAATAAAACAGTTTTAAAAAGAGAATCCAATAGGGAGCAAGCTTCCATGTTATCTCTCAGCATCCACACCACCACCATCACCACCACCACCACCACCACCATCATCATCATCACCATCATCAATATAGCTAGCAAACAATTTTTCACACAGTAAAAAGAATGATCTTTTTTAAAAAAATAATGAAATAATCATGGCCCTCCTCTACTTAAAACCTTTCCATCATGGCACTTAAATTCAACTTGGTGATGGTCCACAGACACTTATAATCAGAGCACTACCTCCCTCACTGATCATAACTTTCCACTTGCCTTCAATCCCTCTGCTCCAGTCAGATGAGCCCTCTTGGTGCTTCTCAAACATTCCACAGTTATTAACACTTCAGCACACTTTCACTAACTGTCCCCTCTGCCTGGAACACTGTTCTCCAAGATCTTCACCTGGTCTATTTTCTCTCCTCATTCAGGTATCTGCTTAAAAACCAGCTCACCCCAGAGGGCCTCCATGACTACCTTTCTAAATATCGCCTCTCTCAAAGATTGTTCTCCATTACCTTACTACACCTAAGTTCCTAATCTTATTTATCACTTTATTATTTACTTATTTATTTACTCATTTACTTACTTATCTATCTTCCCCATTAGAAATGCAAATTCCACGAGTACAGGCTTTGTCCTTTTTGTTTACTGCTGTTTTTCAGACTTTGTCTTTTGTGCTCCTTACTGTATTTCTAGAACACAGACCAAGTTCTGGAACATAGTAAGTGTTCAAGTATTTTTTCCAGTATAGTCACACACCAAAAATCCTAAGAAACAGTTTTTCAGAAACACCCTTTTTGCTAATCAAAGTCTCACCACTGGTGATCCAAAAACACAGAAGGAATAGACATTACTAATGTGAGTAGGACAATAAAAGATTTAGAACCTAAGGAGTCACGTGCCCTGGCTATATTAAGATAATAAATAAATTGGAGAAGGCCCATTATCATTCATCAAACCTGAGTGCCCATACTGGGCCTGGCCAGTTTTGTAGAGGTCTGTTACATAATTTTACCCTTTGAATGCAATGCTATATAGTTAATTTACCTACTTTACTAAAAATAACCAGGCTAATTTAGTAAAACTTGATAAGCCTCTTTTTACATGCACTTCCATAGCCTTTCAGGCTTAAGACAACTTTAGACAAGCTACTTTTGCAAGCTTATCATAGTTAAAGCCTTGGTAATTCTGGCATACAGGTGGATAATTATCTAAAAAGTTTTATATTTCCTTATTCACACATAGAAATTACTTTGAAGATAGTTATGGTAGATTAAAGATGGCCACAAATTTCTGATACCTCTTCCACTGACAGGCAGGGTCTACATCCTTGCCCTTGAATCCAGGCATCTCACTCATGCCTGACCGATAGAATATAGTTACTATGCATATTTGCCCACATAGGGACCGAAGCCTTAAGACACTGGAAACTTCCAGGGCACCTGAGTGGTTCAGTGGGTTAAGCCTCTGCCTTCAGCTCAGATCATGATCTCGGGGTCCTGGGATCGAGTCCCACATCAGGCTCTCTGCTCAGGGGGAAGCCCGCTTCCCCCTCTTTCTCTCTGCCTGCCTCTGCCTACTTGTGATCTCTGCCTGTTAAATAAATAAATTTTTAAAATCTTAAGAAAGAAAGAAAGAAAGAGAAAGAAAGAAGGAAGAGACTAGAAACTTCCAATTCCTGCTGTTGGGACACCTGCTTTTGGAATGTAGCTTCCATGTTGTGAGGAAGCCCAGGCATTCTTCTAGAGAGGCCTACATGAAGAGCAATCAAGGCACCAGCCAGTAGCCATAGCTGTGCCCCCAGCTAAGCACTGGTCTTAAATTGAACTATTTAAAATATTGATATGAGAAGACATTTCTGGTAACACATAAGGCTACATAGGTGATTCAATAATCACTTTCCTTTCTATTTCTATTTACATTTAATAATGATAGTTAAGACATGAAGGAGAGTCTGGTTGGCTAGTCAGTTGAGCGTCTGACTTGATTTCGGCTCAGATCATGATCTCAGGGTCCATGAAATCAAGCCCCACATTGGGCTCCATGCTGACTGCTTGGGATTCTCTCTACCTCTGCCCCTTCCCCTGCATGTGCACTCTTCTCTGCACTTGCATGCATGCTCTCTCTCAAAATAAATAAATAACATATTTTTAAAACATTATAAGGGGCACCTGGGTGGCTCAGTCAGTTAAGTGCCTGCCCTCCGCTCAGGTCATGATCCCAGAGTCCTGGGATCAAGCCCCACACGGGGCTCCCTGCTCAGCAGGGAGCTTGCTTCTCCCTCTCCCACTCTCTCTGCTTGTGTTCCCTCTCTTGCTGTCTCTCTGTCAAATAAATAAATAAAATCTTTTTAAAAAATTATAAAAGCTATGAAGTAAAATGTTCTAGCAATCTATAACTATGTGTGCAGCACACAGCTTGACAACATCAGCTAACCAGCCACATCTGTGGCTGAGCCAACTAAGAAGTGGATTTTCCAGACCCATTCAAGCCACCCCAGCTGATACTAAGTCATGCCCTCCTATCCATCCATAAATTAGAATCAAGAGCAAAATAAGTAGCTGTCCTTATTTTAAGCAGCTAAGTTTGATTAGTTATACAACTAAAATAATTTAAACTTTAATAAAACAGATTGATTCTCAATAGGATAGAGAACCTGTGGGAAAGGGGGAGTGAGAGCCTTATGATTCATCAGAGCTCAATAGTGTATTTTAGGAGATACTTTTAAGATATTTAATATACTTTATATTTTCAAATTCTGAAACACTTTTATAATAAAACATTAATATCATGATTGTTAATGTTTTCAAAAGGAGGCATAGATTAAAAGATTGAATAATGCCATTATCACTAATCACAGATTTCATTTTCCATTCAACATTGTTGAAATCAGTAGATATTTATTGAACACCTATTTTATACCAGCCACTATACTAGCCACTAAGGAAATGATAAAAAGACAGATGTAATTCCTGCTCTAAAGTAGTAGCATTATTTTCTATAGAAAAGTATAGTCTTTAATTCTCCCAAATCACATTCTTTGAAAGAAGTCTAATGATCTTTTCCTTTTCCTAGTTTACAAAAATTCACAAATAAACTTACAGCCAGTCCAAGTATATATACTAAAAATAGCTTATTTTTCATGGTTAAATAATTTGCAAAGTCAAACAAAAATCTACATTTAGCGAATTAATTGTAACTCAGCTTCCACTCTCAGGAGTTGCTCATGAAAACAGATTAAAGGATGTTATCTGGGTCTCTGAAAGGAATTACATTCTCCAGTTATTTCATTTTGTTTGCTCCTTAGGTCAAGCTGTATCTATTCATCTCATTAATGATCTGTACTTTTTGACTTTTTGTGACTGTTCATGATAACACCCAACATTTACTTTTCCTAATTACCTTCTTATAATTCTTGGCAAGTAAACATTGGCCTTAAAATGAACAATTTAAAATGTTGCTCTGAAAATGCAACCTTCTGGTAACCTTTAAACCAGGTAGGTGGTTTAACCATCGTTTCCTTTCTATTTACATTCATTAAAGTCCACTTTGATAATGATATTTAAGATGTAGAAGGAAAATGTTCCATCCATCTCTGATTGTATGGGTAGCTCCCAGACTGTTAAACATATGAAATGGCTCCTGTTGGTCTTGGAACAAAGTGAAGAAGCTGATCATCAGAAACCTATGGTTTCTAAGTCTTCCTCTCCTTCCAGCTCTCTCATATGGCTCCTGGTTTCCCTGAATGCTCTTTTGCAATGACCCATATATGTAGGCACTCTCCAGGCATCCACTCATGAGCAGGTATTTTTTATCTTCCAGTCTCCCCTTAATCTATGCCCTGTTCCACCTAGTACCTGAAATGCCAATTATCCAGTTAGAAATGAATCTTATTACTTTATGTTAAATATTGAAAACTATTTAATATACTATCTCTCAAAGAGATACTGGAATTTTGAAGAAAGGAAATTCAGTTAATACAATGAATTGATTAAATCATTATTTGAATTAAATGCTAACTATTGCAATGAGTTGGGATGCTGAGGGACAATTTTTAGAACTTAGCAAATTATAGCATAATATTGGACAGACTGCACAAGTTTATGAATGATCCCATGAGTACAATAACAACTGACATCAAAATAGTCTCAATAATTACATGGCAATGATTATTGATATTATTTCCTATATACCCTAAAGAGTCACCTAATTTTATGAAATTAATACATAATAACAGAAACCTCTGTTAATCAATTACTAATGTAACATCAAAGATGGAAGAAAAGGGAGGGAGATGAATGGAAAGATGTAAGGAGATTGTTCATTCAGAAGAACTCCAAGAAATTAAAGTTCAAGTAAAAACAAAGAATCAAAGGATCAAAATAGATTGATCTTCACTTTTATCTTTCTGTGATAGTTATTCTATTTTTTATGCTAAGTAATTTCATTTTCTTTTTCCTTCTAATCCAGCAAAATTCATTTAAACTCCAATAAAATTCGTACATTTACCTTGATTATATAGCTATAGAAGTTTCTGTAACTTTGATAAAGACTAACTGGAAAATACAGAACAATGACTCTGAAGTAAGAGGAGTGATAATAATAGGTTTGATAATAATAGATGTTCAATGAATAGTGACCTCATCATTTCAGATTCATTTATTGTGAATCAAAGAATAGTTCCTAAAAAGTACCAAAATATATCAGGTAACCAGAGACAACCAAACATTAGAGTTATCTTTAAAGGCCCCCAGCTCCCCAGCTCCCTTCTAGGGCCCATCTCTTCCCTCTCTTTGATCTACCTACCAGTACCCTGAGCCCTCCTCTTACAGGGGCCTACTTCATTGCTTAGAACATCACAGCCTCCTGGCTGGTGAATTGCTCAGCTAATGCAAAGGTGACATTAGTCACACACACACACACACACACACACACACACACACACACACAACTTCAGAGGGAGCTGTCTCAGGTACTAAACACCATCTCAAGCAAAGGCACTGCTAGATCTGCTATCCTTGGGACATTGGTCATTCTTGTTATGTTTCTCAGAAATTCTAAAGCCATCTTAGAAAGTGATAGAGGAAGAAGAAATGTGAGGAGATTTGGAAATCAAAAGCACACAGAGATTGCTGGTGATGCACAGTCACTTAGATGTGCCTGAAGGTTAAGGAGATACTTTTATTTTGACATTATTTTTCAAAAATCATAGTTACAAAGAAAGACTAAAGCTTCAGCTGAGTATAAACAACCAAAGGAAAATAAGATATGTTCATTTCAGGTGATGTCAAGGCAGGTAGAGATCAGCATAAACACAAAAGGCAGAACACCAACTTGGAAAAGATAGCATAATGAACCTTTTTATTTTCTATGTCTAAAAATTGCTACTGTTTTGGTTTCTAGGAACATCTGAAAGTATAAACTACATTTTAGAAGTTACTTAACTAATAATATGTGTTTTTAGTACTTCTGTTTTGTTTCCAATATTTTTTTTTCCTCTGTTAAGTTAGGAGAAGGCACATTTTCTCCTCTCTCATCTCTATTCACACACACACACAGAGAGAGAGTTCAATTATGCTCTGATCTGATGAATAGATAATAATGATATAAGTTGTATTCTTCAAGATATTTATAAGTTCTTATACTTTATCTTTCTTTTAAAAAAAAAACTTTAAAACACAAAAAAGGAAACTATAACGGTTCAGACTATAGCAGTTCAATGATTTTGATACAGGAATTTTCCAGTGCCCCTCAAATTATGGAATGCCAAGATCAACCTGTTTTACCTAGCTGTTAGTTCACTTTTACAAGCTACAGCAAGAAAAAAGAGAAAATGAAGTGAGTTCAGAATGGTGTAATTAAGGTGAAAATGGAATTTCTTTTATTTATGGCTCTTCTTGGTTTATTCTGTACTAGATACACATTTTAGTTGCTTTACAGTAGTCTTCGCTTTTCAGTAATGATATCTGCAAGTCATTCTTGTCATCCTTAGCACCAGAATACAAAAATAAACAATAAGTAGAGAATAACATAAAATCACCTACTCTTTCTATGTATCTATAACGTGGGTGTTACTATTATGCTTACATTAGGATGGAAGCACCAGATACAGTATTTGAATACTGTTAAGATACCTTATTGGCAAAACACAAGTATTATTGATCCAAGATCCAAAAGTGAAGCGGCACTACCAGCAACCTGAGGGTTCCTAAGAACAGTACCTGTGGGACCGCCAAGAGCTCCTCATATCCTCTTGAAACCTGTCTTCTTGCTGACCCTCCATACAATTCGTTCTTCCTTCCAAATCTTTGTTCATGCGACTCCTCCGTGGTGGCTTTCAAAATACAACCACAATTTTTTTCCATCTTGGTATGCACATGTCTTTGCACTGAGACTTTATGGCTTCTCTACCATAGGTGGAATCTATTTCCTTTACTCTGGGCTGGCTTTGTGACTTCCAGTAGAAGGTGGCATAGATGATATCATGCAATTTTGCTTTCAATTGATGGGTATACATAGAAACATGACTAGAAGGATGTTTACAAAATGTTGATAGTTGCTATATCTGGGCAATAGAATTTGTGGCGATTTTTGTGTTCCTTATACTAGTCTACTTTTAAATGTTTACAATAAGCATGTACCATTTTCACAAAAAGGATAAGTTGTTCACGTTTTTAGAAAAGACAGAGCTATAAATCTCTTTAAAGGACAATTAGGTCAGTTCCCAGGTGACATATTCATGAAAAGTCATTAAAAACCCGAGACTAATGGTGATAGCAAATTTCACTTCGTGCTTACTATGAGCCATATATGTTATCTCATCAAATTCACACAATCACCCTAAGTTACTATTTTATCCTCATTGCAAACATAAGAAAACAAATTCAGGAAATTAATCTGCCCAAAGTTAGGTCAGAGCTTCAGTCTCAGTAACTACACAACCTAACACCCTTATCAGCTTTAATGTTGATATTGCAAATAATAATCACCCTATCCCATAGCAGACCTCTTATAGCCAATGTTAGCTGTTTACTAATCATTGATCTGACCAAAAGTTCTTAAATAGGAACAGCAGATCTCCAAGAAACAAATACTCCCAGGGTCTACATTATAGGTCAAGTAGAAACAGGATGCACCCCTTAAGTGAGATGTACCCATCACTAAACTAGGATATGCTTACATGAATACAGACAAGAAACCCTTAAATCTGCTATGGTTGCCACAAAACCCAAATGCTCTTTTAGTGCAATAGAAAACAAAATTTATTGATTAATATCTCTGTAACATAAAAGGAAAATTCTAGTTTGTGTTGCTTACACTTATTCACTAAAATATACTATTACATACTAAGATACATATTGATACTAATCAGGTATTAATCTTTATTTTGACAGAATTAAAAATTCAAGATATACAATTAACTGATGAAATGGAATTTCTAACTTGTGAATCTTAGATGCAAAATATCCAGGGAACATGAGCAATACAATCTTACACTTATAGTGTGCCCATCATCAGCCTCATTCTGTACACTCTGAAATGTATCTTAAATGTACTTTAAATATCCTTTGATCCCCCATCACAATCTAGTTTAGATGCTCTGTCATCACTTTGCAATGACTGTAATGACCTTCAGCTGGACTCTTCCTTCTATTTTTCTCAATTATTAGGGTCAGCCCACTGAACTCAGCAGTAAATAATATCTTTTATCAGCCATCTTTGAACCCTTTCTTTAAAGAAGTGGGTACAGTAACTTGTCCAGTCTACAGATCTTGTCACTATTCTCCTGTTTCCCTTCCATCTGGAAACTACATTAACACCAAGTTTCCAAGCCAGATAACAGCACTTTGGGTGGCGGAGTGAAGCCTTTCATTCTGGAGCTTAGAAGGGAGATAAGATATTGTACATTTCTTTATGTGGCCATTTTCTCCCTATATAATCTATATACCCTTTACATGGTAGAGATACAAAGTTACAATTTTCAAAAGTAAAACTGAGCAATTTTATGAGGCAGATATTTTGATCAAGGTTACCACTGCTGTTCAATTGGTTAAGAGTCTGTCTCTTGATTGGCTCAGCTCATGATCTCAGGGTTGTGAGATCGAGCCCCACACTTTGCTCTGCCCTGAGCATGGAGCCTGCTTAAAATTCTCTCTTTCCCTTTCCCTCTGCCCTTCCCCCACAACTCTCCCATTTAAAAAAAAAAAAAAAAGAGCACCCTTGCTGTTCTCTCTGGTCCACTGTTGGCTCCTCTCTCTTTAAGAGTCCTTTATGAAATCAGTTGCTAAGAGTTTGTCATTCTACCTTCAGAAGAACTCTTACAGCTTCCTTTCTGTTAACATCTCTAAAGCCAGTCTTGTCATCCCCTGGCTAGTTTAACCACAACAACCTGCTCTCCTTATCTCTGTTCTCCATTATACAACAGTGTGCACAAGGACACCTGGCAAAATCTCCTAAAATATTAAAATTTGTGATCCTGTTTTCCTCCTTAAAAATATTTAGTATATGCACATAGTCTATTAGGTAAAGGCACTCTGAAAGAAATGGTAGGATCTCTACAATGGGAAAAAGTATCTATCTGCCAGACTCAGTAGTTTTTTTTTCCCCACAAGTTATTTTATTTAACACTTCCCCACCTAGACTCTGAGCTGCTGAGAGTTAGAAACTATATCCTTGACTTTTTTTCAAAGCAAGTCAGGGTTTTTGCCTAGCGAATGAATAAATGAAAGTTAATTTCGCCTTCTATAAATAAAGGGACATGAGGATTTCTCTACGTGAGTATAGCAGAACATTAGAACGGCTGTATCTCCCCCTGCTTACACAGAGCATGAACAACCTTACTACTTATGAGAATTTCATGTAATGCATAGCAAACACTTCATCAAAGGCAAGCCGTTATAATCCCTGAATGAATGTATTTTTTAAGCCTTTTAATCCAGGGCCAGTATCCTCTATTTCCTTCAGAATCCTCAAGAATAACTAGATATTCTTCAACAAAGTGTGTGACAGACAAAAGTTGCTGACGAAGGTGAAACAGTTACAGCATGGTAGGGACTCCGTCCCTTGTTTGATGAAATACCACAAGTTTGTCAAAACTTTTAAGAATGGTATTTTAGCTATTTTATGAATATAATTAGCCCCCCCCATACTGGCCATGGGTGGTCATGATACGCATGAACATATCAAGCACACATGTATTAAGTGCTTACAGCATGTAAACACAATGCTAGTACCTATGGAAGATACAGACGTGCAATTTTGTACATATATTTTAAATGTTTAAATTAACATCAAAACCAATGTGGTTATAAAATTGTGTTCAAGAATGATTATGAATGTTCTCATATTTCTTAAAAACGTTCTTCAGCAAGGTATCAGAAATCTGACAAAATATCAACACACTAAGAATCCTGATCATTAAATAATAATACATTTGACAAAATGCTCTAGAATAAATAAGGTGAAAATGGAGGAGGGTGACCGTACTTTTCTACTGAGACTGTTCTACATTAACATCACAGGTTAGTTAACCTCATCATCACTGACTTAACACTGCCCTAGCCAACTCTCATTACTCTCTTCCTTTTTTTTTTTTTTTTGACCTCCTATCTGTGGGTTTTATTAACATATAATGTATTATTTGTTTCAGGGGTACAGGTCTGTGATTCATCAGTCTTACACAACTCACAGCACTCACCATAGCACATACCCTTCCCAGTGTCCATCACCCAACCACCCCATCCCTCCCATCCCCTCCCATCCAGCAACCCTCAGTTTGTACTCTCTTCTTTTTAAATAGCGCTATCTCCTTCACTTTTAGGACACACTGTTCCTCTCCTGGCTCTTGTCTCCTCCCTTATCTAAGTTGTCTGTCCAATTAATCATTCAAACCAACACATTCTGAGAGTAAAAGAGGGCACTCTCAATAGTTATGCTGGGACAACAGGCGTTAATAGAACTGGTGCCGCAATGGTTCACTCCATTCTTATTCCAATTCCTCTTCCTATGGTCCCTCCCCTCATTATAAGAAACAAGGCATACAGGCTTCTGATAGTCTTTTGCATCAGAACTCACTCCTTGAGGAAGACTGGCCATTCATGGGATCAACTAGCATCTAATCCAGATGGTTTTCATGCCCTACCATCTCATGTAGCAAGTGCCTACACATATCACTTTATTTGAACAAATATATCTCTGAAACGGCCTAGTGTGTTGACTAAAAGGAATCATGTTGTGTCCTTCTAGCCTAGAATATTCCCCCAAATCTCTTTTTACTGTCATCTAAATGGACATAAAGTATAAAACCAAGGCTCTAGAAGCTGAAACCCCTACATTCTCTTTTTGCTGGGACTATATACAGATTAATTTAGCTGACCCTGAGAATTTAAAATGAACAATATTTCAAAAAGATATGAGTGACATGATAAAATTCTGTCTAGAGAAGGCAAAATAACTTACAAGGTGGAAGGAATTTGATTTGATGGAGCAGTCCGGAGTTTGCAAACCATATTCTTTTGAACACGATAATTCTCTATGACTTTAACAGATGTTTGTCTAAAAAAAAATAGTTTCTGGATCAAATAAGTTTTCTATTAGCTCTCTCTCTGAGAGCCCAATTCACATTAGCATATCACAATGCTCATTAACATATCAAAAGCTCTGAGAAGCCTTTCAGTAAAGACACCATTTTTCATAGTTGTTTGTTCTTGGAACCCTTTTTATTCATTAAAACCTTAGGAACATTTTGCAGATCTCCATGGAAAACCATTTCACAGTCCCTGCAGTAGGCAGGAGGGAGCAGGTGCAGGCACTGGAGTGGATGAGAGACAGTTGCCACAGTCCCAGGATGCTAACACAGGCCAGCAATGAGGAACCCATTCTAGCAAATCTAAAAACTGGTGGTGCTACGTCAACCAGTGTCACAGACCCATGTAGAGAAGGAAGCAATTATGGAAGGTAATGCTTTCTGAAGGAAAATCAAGAGGAGTGCTAGCTAGGTGGTGAGGCCACACTTGAATTTGACTTAAAAATGATCCAGGCAGTGGTAGAGAGCAAGGTGAGAGGTGAGTATAGGTGAGTTGGCAGGGCTTGTTGCTCCCTCTAGCCAGAGCTGCAGGGTTTGCAGGCAGACTCTCTGTGTTCCCCGACCACTGTTTTGTGGGTCTCAAAGTGACATTCTCTCGTGGAGTCTGAAGTCCGTGTTTGATGAATAAAGAGTAAAATGCTACTGAAAAAGCTTGCTCTTGGAGGTGTAGACAGTTTATACTGGAGGGTGAAAGTGACTAAAGACAGGTGAACAAGCCAGCAAGTTGGGAACCATCTCTGTGAAGAAGAAATTAAGAGTACCTGAAACAGAGGCACCTGGGTGACTCAGTGGGTTAAAGCCTCTGCCTTCGGCTCAGGTCATGATTCCAGGGTCCTGGGATTGAGCCCCGTGTCTGGCTCTCTGCTCTCTTTCTGCCTGCCTCTCTGCCTACTTGTGATCTCTGTCTGTCAAATAAATAAAATCTTAAAAAAAAAAAAAAAAAAAGAGTACCTGAAACAGAGCATGGGCTAGTAAATAAAGAGAGGAACCAACCAAGGAAAGACATGACGAAGAATCAGCAAGACAGAATGCCCTAAGTCAGTGGACCCATCCACACTCAGTTATATCCTTGCAGTCTTGGGGGCCTGGGAAGGGTCTGCCCTATCTTGGCACTCTGCATAGTCAGTGTGTATGATCTTCCTTTACGTTGACCAGTACCTTCCCGAATCTTTTTGAGAATGACTTCAGTTGTATACATTTAGCTTCCCTCTATATATAAAGTGTAAATTTTGTTGTAAACAAGAAAATATATTTTCCATGAATTGTGAATTTCTCAGGAGAACGCTGTTCATTGCTTGGAGCAATAAATGTAATGATGTGAAAGGTGAACTGAGTCGAACATGCATTTTAAACATGTATTTTATCTATAAGAGAGCACCTCACTGACTTACTTTAAAGATAAATTCCCACCCTGTGTTTAAACTGGACTGGGTTTTTCTTTTAAAGACTCATCACCAAGAGATTATCATGTATAAGACAATCATATCATCATCCAGTGAAAGGAACAAACCCATGTGATGATGTATGAAGACATGAAAATAATCCATCATGAAATAGAATATATTACTCCACTTACAATTCCTGGGAACTATGATCTGTAGAAACTTTGAGTATTCCAGCCAGGGAAAATTTCCACCCTCAGCCTATTCATTAGTTGCTGGCTGAAATGTAAAACTTAGTTAATTGCCTATAATGAATGCAGCCAATACAAACCTATTAGGTCAACAGAAATGGCATTGGTTTAATGGGTTCCAAGGGCTTTAATTCTTGATTTGATAAAATTATCCTCATCTTTCTAATTTGCAAGACTGTGTACCCCATGAAGCATTGTGCAGCCCCTGAAACATGACATGATATATTACTAAATGTCTTCTCTATCTCCCACATTACTAGGTTTCATTCTTTTCTAATAACACTAGGTACCAAATGTTCACCTTTTCAATAAATCATTACTGCCAAGGTCTGACGTGTATGGAATAAAGCCATACCAAGTTCATTTTACTGGGCACATCACTGTGGCAGAAATGTCAACTATAATAAGCATGTGATGAAAAAGATCTTCAGGGCTCTTGTCAGGTAGTACAAAACCTGACAGTAGGTTAAAATTGAGCATTTACATGAAGAGGCTGGGTGACTGTGGCTGACAGCTGTCATTAACAATGTGAAGAAGAAGAATTATGCCACCTAAGATCTCCCAGCTTTCACAATTTATAGGTGCTTTCACATCCCATTTAACCCTTCTAACAAACACGGGATTGGGCATTATTCCCCACTTATGGGTGAGAAATACGTCTCTTCTCCCCTTCCATATCGCCACTGCCCTGATTCAGACACTCAGCATCTCTCAGCTGAATGACTGCCATAGCCTCCTGACTGACATCCTTGCCAACGATCATGTTCCAGCCATAAGAACTAAATAATACTGGGCTTCTCTGGGAGGATAAAAGAACCTGAAAACTCAGTTGCTTAACAACAACCAATTTTTACTTTTTGTTCACAACTTTGGGGTGCTTGGGATCACATAATTCATTATGTTGTTTGAATGCCTAATTTATGGATCTATAATGTGGCTCTTAATGAATAAAATAAATGCCTTTTGCAATTCTTTTAGTTATTAGGAGAACTCGTATGATCTATCTGAAAATGAGAACTATACACAAAGCAGAGATTCAAGCACATGTCAGTAAGTTCTACACCCTTGAGCACTCAGTAAATGTGAGTTGTTCAACAGACTAACTCACAGACAGTACATTTGGGAAGAATGATTGTTTAATGATTCTGTGTTTTAATTGCATTAGTTGTTTGGAGGCACTTAAGAAATCAATTATTTTTACTTTTCTGAAAAGATCTGGAGTAAAAGAAAATAATAAAATTCTGTAACCATTTATCATAAATGCCCCAAATCCTTCTCAGTATTTTCTCCAAATGAAAGAATCAGGCAGCAGGGTATAAAAGAAACTGGAAATGAGAGCAGACCTTAGATATTGCAAGTCACATGGAGTGACTATCACCAGTCTGCTGCTGATACAAGGTGATTTCTGTGTATGCATTGGTCAAACAATGGTTCATGTTCCAATGGCTGGTCTGGTTCTAGCTTTCTATGTTTAATTAGGAACGCAGGCTTCTAACATAACAGTATATGTTAGGGGGCTTAATACCCACTAACTCTTAAGCATGCAAGAGGCCTGAGAGGCTTGAGACCTGAAAATAATTTGTATTTAAAACAAACTTAAAATTCCTCCCATAGAAGTAAGAGCAGAGCATAAAGTTTAGCTCCTAGAACTTTATTCCTGAAAGAGTGAGGTTTTTGCTGGACATTTTGCTTGCGTATTTGTTAACACAGAAGATTTAACTTCATAAGGAAGCTCATAATTAAAGCAACTGAGCACCCATGTATAAATGTGCTTTTGCCTTTTAAATGGTTGGTAAGGTTAAGACCATGGGATTTTGCATTCAGAATCTAAATTCAAATCCCAAAACTACCCCCAGAATAATCAGTAACCTTAGAAAAGTTATTTAATCTGAGTTTCTGTCTCTTCAACTAAAAAAAAAAAAATCAGTAATAATAATAAACCTTGCCTGTATGTTTTTTGGAATAATTGAATGACATGACTCATATAAAATGGTCTGCACAGAGGTTGCCACATACAAAGCACTCAAGAAAACTAAGCTATAGCCAAGATATGGTAGTAACCTAAATGTCCCTTAATACATGAATGGATAAAGAAGATCTGTACACACACAACACACACACACACACACACACACACACACACACACACACACACAATGGAATATTACTCAGCCATAAAAAAGAAAGCAATCTTGCCACTTGCAACAACATAAATGGACCTAGAGGGTATTATGTTAAGTGAAACAAGTCAGACAGAGAAATACAAATACTGTATGATTTCACTTATATGTGGAATCTAAAAACCAGAGCAAATTAACAAACAGAAACAATTCCGTAAATACAGAGAACAAAATGATGGTTGCCAGAGGGGAGTAAGCTAGGGGGATGGCCAAAATAGGTGAAGGGAATCCAGAGGTACAAACCAACATAAATAATTTATAAATACATTGTATAATACACAAATATAAAATAAGTTATGGAAACAAAAAGTACCAGATAGGGACGATAGTCAATACTACAGTAGTAATGTTGTATGGTGGCAGATGGTAACTATACCTATCATTTTGAACATAGAATAATGTATAGAATTGTTGAATCACTGTGCTGTACACCTGAAGCTAATATAACATTGTATATTAACTATGCTTCCACTTTAAAAAATAAAAGTAAGCTATCATTCTATCAGTAATGTTGAAATCTTGCCAGCTTTCTGTACATTGTTATATGGGAAATTTTAAATGTAACTTCAATATTATACTGGCTTATCCAAAGATTCTGCAAGTCAGAAAAACACTTCCTAGGCATTTTTTAATGATAAGAATATGACTGCAGGTGATCAGTCAAATCTCAAATCCTAAAACTTTAGTAAGATTTGCTTGCTATTTTAAACACACTCTGGATTTCTTATGCACTGTTGTTAAAAATAGACTATAAAAGTACTTAATAAAGCAAATAACCATAAGATGACAAACTATCAAATATGCTTTTAAAATTATTGCTAGATGAAAGGCCAAAAGGCTAATTTAGACTACAAAGATTGTTTTCTATAATTCTTGTTTCTCATTAAGTTTATCTTTGAACAATCTAAAATTATAGTACATATATTTAGGGAATATTAAGAGCCTTCCTAAAAATGAAATCTGGTCTTCCGCTTCCAACCAAGATGTAGCAACTGATAACAGCCATATCCTTCCATTATAAATAATGAGAAAAACAGACAAAATATATGAAACAACAGTTTTTAAAAGTTGGGAAGCAAACAGGACATAACTGTTTCCATGGGGGACAGTAAATAAGCAAGACGAGCCCCATGATTGATGACAGAATGAGGAGGGAAGGAAATTCACGTTGATCAGGATGATCAAGCTGAGTTGGTGAAACTGAGATCAGAATTTGGGAAGGCTAAGGAGGCTAAAATTTTTGTGACAGTATCAGAAATGAATTTGACAAGCAAAGAAAGAAACTCTAGAAATCTATAGAAGTCCCCCTTGAGTCTGCCCGCACACTACAATGTATGGATAGGGTGATACTCCTTGAGTCTAAGCCAGAAATGGCTGGTGAACCTGTAGGCTGAACCAAGGTCTCATAAAGGGCTGTTCTAGATTTGTCTTTCAACCAGCCAGAGTGAAGAGACATCACTGAATATGTAGGATATTCACTAGAAAACCCAGAAAAATCATGCCTTAGGAATGGGGATAGACTAGTAAAAGAGTAAAGGCAGGCCACCTGGGTGGCTCAATTGGTTAAGCATCTTACTCTTGATTTCGGGTCAGGTCATCTCAGGGTCCTGAGATTGAGCCCTGTGGTGGGCTCCTTGCTGGGTGTGGAGTCTGCTTAAGATTCTCTCTCTCTCTCTCCCCCTGGGCCCTGTTTGTGCTCGCTCTCCCTCTCTCTCAAAAGAAATTTTTTTATGAAAGTGTATTTTGGATTCATCTAACAAAGCTTTAATCCAATCAAGAAATGGGCAGAAGACATTTCTGCGAAGAGGACAACCAAATGGCCAACAGACACATGAAAAAGTGCTCAATATCACTCAGTCAGCATCAGGGAATACAAATCAAAAGCACAGTGAGATACCATCTCACACCAGTCAGAATGGCTAAAATTACCAAGTCAGGAAATGACAGATGTTGGTGAGGATGCAGAGAAAGGGGAACCCTCCTACACTGTTGGTGGGAATACGACCTGGTGAAGCCACTCTGGAAAATAGTATGGAGTTGAAAAAGTTGAAAATAGAGCTACTCTAAGACCCAGCAATTGCACTTCTGGGTATTTACCACAAAGATACAAATATAGTGATCCAAAGGGGCATGTGAACCCGAATGTTTATAACAGCAAAGTCCACAATAGCCAAACTATGGAAGGAGCCTTGATGTCCATCCACAGATGAATGGATAAAGAAGATATAGTATATATATGCAATGGAATACTATGCAGCCATCAAAAATTAAGATCTTGCTGTTTGCAATGACGTGGTTGGAGCTAGAGGATATTATGCTAAGTGAAATAAGTCAAACAGAGAAAGATAATTATCATATGATCTCTCTGATGTGAGGAATTTAAGAGGCAGAGTGGGCGGAAGGGAAGGAATAATGAAATAAGATGGGACAAACCATAAGAGACTCTTAATCTCAGGAAACAAACTAAGGGTTGCTGGGGCGGGGGGGAGGGATAGGGTGGTTGGGTGATGGACATTGGGGAGGGTATATGCTTTGGTGACTGCTGTGAATTGTGTAAGACTGATGATTCACAGACCTGTACCTCAGAAACAAATAATACATTATATGTTAATAAAATAAAATAAAAATAAATAAATAAAATTTAAGACATAAAAATAAAAACAAGCCTTAAAGAGTCACTTGTGTTGAACACTGGGGGTTGTAGGTAAATGATGAATCACTAAATTCTACTCCTGAAACCCACACTACACGATATGTTAACTAGGGTTTGAATAAGAATTTCAAACAAACAACAAAAAAAAAATTGATGGCCAGTGATACATTTATAAAAGGATTAGAATGGGGAAAATTCTGTCACTATTGAGTCTCAGTTCACATTCTTCTGGAAGAAATAAGACCTGGACATGTCGAATTTGAAACACATTTAGGAGAAGAAGCAACAAAAGTCTGGAATAAGCTGAATGTGCATTACTTCAAAAAATGAATCCAAGTATAGATAACCTGAATAATGAGTATTTCTGACTTAAGGACTTGAGAAAGGGGGAGAATAACAAAGTAATTAAAAATTTAAAAAAAAAACTTCAGGAAAGGAAAAAGAAATTACTAAGTAAAAGATGCTAAAAGATCACCAATGGTCATTCAAAAGACACTTCTAATTCTGACTCAGCCACTAGATACCTAAAGAATCTTTGCTTTTTGCCTTTGTCTTATCACTGGAGAAACTTCTAAAACTGCCCTCTCTCCATATGTGAAACCTCTGTGTATCCTAAGTATCTAATAAAAAAACATTTTCTCAGAAAAAGCTTATTCCTAATCTCCCTGTCACAGAAAATTGTCACCTCTGGGTATGTTCTATTTACTCCTACTGTACATGGTGCTATCAGCATGTTTCCCTTGCTTCATTAAACTCCTTTGTCATCCAATAACATAAGACTTATCATGTGATGGGCCAATAGATCATAATAAATGTTTGTTGAATAAATGTATGAATTAACAACAAAACCAAGCCTTAAGAGGATCAAGTTTAAATGCAAATTACTGAGCCATATAACAAAAGAATACTCAAAACTTTTTAAAGGAAGACAATGAAATCCATCAACAATATAATATTGACAATAACCAACATCTGATAAAAAATAATTAGTTACATAAGGAAAAAAACATGACCCATAGACATGAAAAAAATTAGTCAATATAAATAGATCAAGAATTAACAGAGATGACAGAATTGGCATGCAGGGACTTAAAACAGCTTTTATAAATATGCTTAAGGATTTAGCTAAAAATATGAGGATAGAGTAAAGATAAAGGGAAGGTACACAAATAACCAGATGGAATTTGTAGAGATGGAATATACACAATATGGAATAAAATATTTACTGAAGAGGACTTATAGGAGACTTAGATTGTATAAGAATGAAGAATACTGGAAAGAATAAATACATAGGTAAAAAGAAGACATTTTCCCATTTTTAAATTTATTTGAAAGGAAATTGTCCTTAAAGTAAAAACAATTTTATTTTGTAGAGTTCATAACATATGTAAAAGTAAAGTATATGATTAGCAATAGCACACAAATAGTGGTAGGATATAAACATACACTGTTGTAAGATTTTTACATTACGTGTGAAGTGGTATAACATTATGCGAAGGTAAAATATGATGATAAAGTAAATGTACATATTTAAAACCTCTATTAAAAATTAGAACAAAGAAATTTAGCTAATAAATCAATAGAAGCAACGAAACTGAATGTGAAAAGTATTCACTAAATATCAAAGCAGAAATAAAGGGAGAAAAGAAAAACAATAAAAACAAGAAGGAAGATAGTGGAAATAGACCCAACCATAGTGACAATACATTAAAACTAAATGGCCTAAACATTATAATTAAAAAGTGGAGAATGTTAGATTAGGTAAAAACATAAGACCTAACTATAAGATATGCACTTTTAATACAGAGATATGGATAGTTTGAAATTTTAAAATGACCATACATACAGTAAGCATGAGAAAGCTAAATGTGATACAGTTATTAAAGTGCTTCAATACAAGGAATACTGCCAGAAATAAAGAGGCAAACTTCATAATAATAAATTAGTGAATTTAACAAGAACACACAAAAATCCTAAATGTTATCCACCTAATAAAAAGGGCTCAAAATACAAAGTAAAAAACTAAAAGAAATGAAAGTGGAGGTGGTCAATTTCAGAGTTGGAGCCTTTAATTCTCTTTTCTCAGGAATTCATTGAACAGTAGCAGAAAATCAATAAGGACATATAAAATCTGAACTCTACTATCAACCAGTTTAACCTGAGTATAGAACGTTACTCCTAAAAATGGCAGAATACACATTATTCTCAGATTTATATGGAAAATTCGCCTGGGTAGACCATACACCATACAATGAAACAAGTGTCGCTGAATTCAAAAAAGGATTGAAATTCTACAGACCACAAAAAAGAAAAAAAAGGAAAGAAAGAAATTTAGACCAGAAATCAACAACAAATCAATAATATCTGGAAAAGAACTCCAAACATTTGGAAATTAAACAGCATGCTCTTAAATGTCTATAGATTACAGAAGAAATCAGAAAGAAAACTGGAAAATAGCTTAAGCTGAATGAGAATGAAAAATATCAAAATTTTAATATAAAATAAAAAAATGAAAGCAGTATTTATTTAAAATCATAATTTTAAATATTTGTATTGCAAAAGAAAGGATACACCCTAAGAATTTAGAAAAAGAAGTCTAAATGAAAATCCAATTAAGTAGAAGGAAATAAAGAGTTAAAAGCAGAAGTCAATGAAACTTAAAAATGAAAAAAGAAAAAAACTGAAGCCCAAAGATTGATATTTGAATAGAAGCAATAAAACTAACAAATCTCTAGCTAAATTGATCAAGAATAAAAGATAAAAAAAAATTATCAACCAGGAGTGCAAATGGGTGCTTTCACTAATAATATAGAAATAATAAAGAAATCTGTCAATAATTTCAATGACTTACGTAAAATGGATAAATCCTTGAATGGTACAATTTGCTGAACTGCCACAAGAATAAAGAGAAAAGGTGAATACCACAATATCTATTAAAGACATGGAATTTGAAATTAAAAACTTTCCCACAAATGAAACTCTACACTCAGATGGCTTTAACAGGGAATTGCTCAAATACTTAAGTAAATAATATAGCAATCTTAAGCAAGTTTTTTCAGAAAATAGGTAAAAAGGAAATAACTTCTCAACTCATTTGAAGAAGATAACATTACCCTGATGTGAAAGCTAGTCAAATGTATACAAGAATATTATAAACCAATAATTCTCATAAATGTTAATACAAAAATGCTTTAAAAAATATTAGCAATTCAAATTCAGCAATATTGAAAGAGGATAAATATCATGACCAAGTGTGATACAACCTAGGAATGTATGATTGGTTTAACATTTGGGAAATCAATCAATGTAATTTACTAAAATGACAGACTAAAACAGAAAAATCATAAAATCCTCTCAATAGATTCCAAGAAAGAACTTTACAAAATGTAATGTCTATTAATGGTAAAAATTCTCAGGTAGTAGAACTTGATGGGAATATCTTTAAAGTGATAAAAGGAGTCCACAAAAAGCCTATAAGTGACACCATAATAATACTGAAAGACTTAAGACTTTCTCCTAAGATGAGTAGTAAAACCTACTCCCTCTCTCAGCACTTCTATTCTGTATTAAGGTAAGGTCTTAACAAGTGGAATAAATGCAGGGAGAAGAAATAAAAGACACAATGACTGGAAAGGTGAAGTAGGTTGGATTCACAAATGACATGATTGTACTAATAGAAAATCCTAAGAAATAACCTAAATTATTATAATAAAATAGTGAATATAGTCATGTTACAAGACACAAAGAGAAGAAACAGAAATGTAATTTTATTTCTATACACTATCAACAAATAATTGTAAAAGTATATAAGAAAATCAATGACATTTTAAGAAGCATGTAGCATGAAATATTTAAAGATAAGTTTCAATATGTATAAACCCTGAACAACAAAATCCACAAAACATACTATACGCTACATACTATATAGGTATCTTTATCAAGATAAAATGGCATTGCCATAAGGGTAAGATATGTAAAATAAGTAAGATCAATGAAACAGAATAGAGTCCAGAAATAGAACCACTCATTTGATCAACTGATATTTGTTCAGGTGATTAGATGGAGAAAAGACAGTAGTCCACAATAAATGGGGACAGAACAACACATCTCTATACAAAAAAAATGAATCTTATTCTTACACCACATGTTTTTTAAAAAGTCGTAATATACCTGAAAGTACAATTAGAGCTAGGAAATTTTTTTTTTTAAAGATTTTATTTATTTATTTGACAGATAGATCACAAGTAGTCAGAGAGGCAGGCAGAGAGAGAGGGGGAAGCAGGCTCCCTGCCCAGCAGAGAGCCTGATGCAGGGCTCGATCCCAGAACCCTGAGATCATGACCTGAGCCAAAGGCAGAGGTTTAACCCACTGAGCCACCCAGGTGCCCCAAGCTAGGAAATTTCTAAAAGAAAATACAGGAGAAAATCTTATCAACTTAGGGCAAATAAATATCTTTGCGGAACACAAAAGCACTAAATATTTTTGAAAATTGATAAATTGGGCATCTTAAAATCAAAACCTTCTGCATTTCAAAGTTTCATTAGAAAATGAAAATTCATACCACAGATTGGGAGAAAAAATATATAAATATATATATGACTTATCCAAAATATATAAAGAATATGTTTTAACTAGTAAGTTATAATGGGCAAAAAAAAAAATAAAAAAAAGAAGTTCCTTTGTACTAGTTTGCGAGGGCTCCCATAGCAAAGTACCACAAACTGGGTGGCTTAAATAAAAGAAATTTACTGTTTCATAATTCTGGAAGCTAGACGACAGAGATCAAGGTGATGGCAGGATCTGGTTTCTCAGGCCTCTCTTCATTGTGTGTAAATGGCTGTTTTATCCCTATGTCTTCACATGGTTTTCCCTCTATGCTTGTCCGTGTCCAAATTGCCTATTCTTACAAAGATACCAGCCATATTGGGTTAGAGCCTACTATAATGATCTCATTTTGACTTACTTATCCCTTTAAAGACTTCATAATCAAATAAAATCATATTCTGAAGTACTAAGGATTTCAAAATATTAATTTTGGGCCAAAATTCATCCCATAACACCTTTATTTTTAAAAAGTATAAGAATGATTAATAATCATGTTCCCTGATTTCAAACTACATTACAAAGCTATAGTAATTAAAACAGAATGGTATTGGCATAAAAACAGAAACATAAATCAATGGGAAATAAACCCATGCATATATGGCCAATTAACTTATGACAAATGCACCTGCAATATATAATGGGCAAAGGACAGTTTCTTTGATAAATGATGCTGGGAAAACTGGAAAACAATGTGCAAAAGAATAAAACCTAACCACCGTTTCACACTATTCACAGAAATGAACTCAAAATGGATTAAAGACGTGAATGTAAGACCTGAAACATTAAACTCCTAGAAGAAAAAACAGATGATAAGCTCTGTGACACAGGTCTTGGTGATGATTTTTTTCATTTTACACCAAAAGCAAAAGCAACAAAAATAAAAGCCCGCAAGTGGGACTACATCAAACTAAAAACCTTCTGCACAGCAAAGAAAACCATCAACAAAACAAAAAGGCAACCCTCAGAACAGGAGAAAATATCTGCAAATCTTGTAGCTGATAAGGGGCTAATATTCAAAATATATAAAGAACTCCTACAACTCAATAGCAAAGAACAAACAATCAAATTAAAAATAGGCAGAAGGTCTTGGGGCGCCTGGGTGGCTCAGTGGGTTAAGCCGCTGCCTTCGGCTCAGGTCATGATCCCAGGTCCTGGGTTCGAGCCCCGAATCGGGCTTTCTGCTCAGCGGGGAGCCTGCTTCCTCCTCTCTCTCTGCCTGCCTCTCTGCCTACTTGTGATTTCTCTCTGTCAAATGAATAAATAAAATCTTAAAAAAAAAAATAGGCAGAAGGTCTGAATAAACATTTTTCCAAAGATGATATACAAATGGCCAACAGGTACATGAAAAGATGCTCAACATCATTCATCATCAGGAAAATGTTAGTCAAAACCACGAGATAGGGACCCCTGGGTGGCTCAATGGGTTAAGCCTCTGCCTTCAGCTCAGGTCACGATCTCAGGGTCCTGGGATCGAGTGCCACATCAGGCTCTCTGCAGATGATCCAACAATTACACTTCTGGGTTTTATCTTAAGAAATTAAAAAAAAAAAACTCAAAAATAATATGCACCCCTATGTTCATTGCAGCATTATTTACAATAGCCAAGATATGGAAAAATCCTAAGTATCCATGAATAAAAGGATAAAGAAATTATGATGTATACGTGATGGAATATTATTCTGCCATAAAGAAGTATGGAATCTTGCCATTTGCCTCAACATGGGATCTTGAGGGCATTGTACTAAGTGAAATAAATTAGAGTGAGAAAGAGAAATACCATATGATTTCTCTTATATGTAGGATCTTAAAAGACAACAACAACCTCACAGATATAGAAAACAAATTGGGAGTTTCCAGAGGCAAGGAGGGAGCAGGGGGCAAGGGAGGGGCAATAGGTGAACTGGAAAAAAAAAAAAAAGAAAAAAGAAAAAATGATTGTCAAGAACAATTCTCAAAACCATTAGTAATCATGTTAATGCAGACTAAAATCACAAGGAGATACTACTACACACCCACCAGAATGGCTAAGACTAAAAGAAGACATTGGAAAGGATACAGAATAACCCAAACTCTTATAAAGCCAATAGGAACGCAAAGCAGTACAACCACTTTGGAAAATAGTTTGTCAGTCTCTTACAAATTTACATATACTTACCATATGACCAACAAACCCATGTAATCTCCATGACAATACTCAAAAGATGTAATCTAGAATAAGTGTCAAATCATGTCTGTGTCATCTGTTTCAAACTATATTCTCAGAGACTGAAACAGCATCTCAGTCTCTGAGACTGTCTATTTTGATCATAGACAAAATATTGAATTCACGAATGGATTTCTTTAAGTGGGCCATCACTATTAAACATTTAACTTATTTCCAGTATAGGGATAAACTTTTCAACCACATGTCTGGTAATTTAGGCACATATAAAGCCTTTCTGAATTACATTCCCAAATACTCTCCAGAAAACTCATAGCAATTTATATTCCTATCTGTAAGGGTGCTACAGTGCTCATTCTGCTCTCTACTCAGTGTCAGACATTAAAATTTACTGCACATTTGCCAATTTAATTTGGAAATTACATTTTTTAGTCTGTACTTCATTAACGATCAGAGGTGTTGGTCTTTTTCCATTAAATTTATTCGTTTCTTCTTCATATATATTCAAAAGTCTTGTTTTTATAGTTTTGCTCTTAGTGCTATTCAAAAGCAAATGTCTTCCATGTCTTCTAATTATAATACAGCCCATATAATACTTTTTTAAATTCACAGAGCCATGACAGAACTTCGTGTCCATTTTCTACTACCTAAGAACATTCTTATTAAAAAATATTATGCTGAGTGAAATAAGTCAAGCAGAGAGAGTCAATTATCATATGGTTTCATTTATTTGTGGAGCATAACAAATAGCATGGAGGACAAGGGGAGATGGAGAGGAGAAGGGAGTTGAGGGAAATTGGAAGGGGAGGTGAACCATGAGAGACTATGGACTCTGAAAAACGATCTGAGAATTTTGAAGGGGTGGGGGGTGGGAGGTTGGGGGCACCAGGTGGTGGGTATTGTAGAGGGCACAGATTGCATGGAGCACTGGGTGTGGTGCAAAAATAATGAATACTGTTATGCTGAAAAAATAAAAAAAAATTAAAAATATTTCATTAAGAATGCTAAGCAATTTGTTAATCAGCTACTTACAACACAGCTGCTTTGCAACAAGCTGCATTTTATGTTTTCCTAGCAGAAATGTACTTATATTGTATATGTTATATATATACTTAATGTGTTATACATATAGTATATATTATATATGTACTTGTATATCTACACATATTCAGTGAAATTTTGGGTGGCAATTCTATGTGAGATACACTGAATTAAACATATCATCTCAATTTTTTATAAGATTTTTTATTTATTTATTTGACAGAGAGAGATCACAAATAGGCAGAGAGGCAGGCAGAGAGAGAGAGAGAGGGAAGCAGGCTCCCCGCTGAGCAGAGAGCCCGACGCGGGACTCGATCCCAGGACCCTGAGACCATGACTCGAGCCAAAGGCAGCGGCTTAACCCACTGAGCCACCCAGGTGCCCAAACATATCATCTCAATTTCTACTCATGCTTTCACAATCAAGATATTGCAACAGTTTATTAGGAGATCATTCCACATGTAATTATATTTCCTGTGGAATAGACTATGGCACCTGAAAAACAGTTCATCAATGGTACAATCATATTAGAGCTATAAACTCCATCCATTTTTTAAAAAGCACATACATGCATACTCATACACATACCACTCAAAATTCTCAAAATTAAAGGGGAAAAAAAAATCTCAAACTATGGGAAAATTTTTCCAAAAAGAAAACTCAACACTGAGTCTGAAAAATCCTTTCACAATGGAAAAAAGTAGAAAGTGGGATCTGATGGTCAATGCTGGTGGAATGAGCACTGTTGGATCTCATCAGACACACCAGTTAAGAAATTGTGCATTTGACAGCCAAAAGGAGAAACTCATACACAAAACATCACTGCCTACCAACGACGTTCAAGAGACTACGTACAATCATAAATATTTAGAATGATATTAAAGTGATGATGTACAGATGTTCTTGGGGACAACAATACAAGATAAAAGAAGTAGATCATAGGCAAGCAGAGAAGAGAGCACTGTGAAGAATTTCATCATCATTAGTGGCAACTTCAACACTGTGCCCAATTCTTCCTTTTTTTCTCATTCTAAAATGATCAACAGCCAGTATAAATGTAGTATAGTATTTATTCATTTGAAAACATCTCAGAAACATGGACTATTTTTATTTTTTTAATCATTTTTTAAATTTATTTTCAGCATAACAGTATTCATTGTTTTTGTACCACACCCAGTGCTCCATGCAATCCATGCCCTCTCTAATACCCACCACCTGGGTCCCCCAACCTCCCACCCCCCCACCTCTTCAAACTCTTCAGATTGTTTTTAAGAGTCCATAGTCTCTCATTGTTCACCTCCCCTTCCAATTTCCCCCAACTCCTTTCTCCTAACATGGACTATTTTTAGAAGAAGATGAAAAGTAAGTCCCATATGTGTTTGCTGTCAAGCTGAATCTGGAGCTAACAAAGTTTCCACAAACAGTGCCAGCCGCGACTGATATATGGCTCCGTCCTTCCCCTCACTGACACAGAGGGGGGAAAAAAAAAATGCAGTGAAGCGGCAGCCATTTTGTAAGAGCTGAATTTATCTAAATGTGTCACTTTTCAATCAGTTGCACTGACATTGTATAGAAACACTTTTGAACCTTCAATACAATGCATATGCATTAGGGAATATTTAGCCCCCATAATAGATCACATTTTTCTACCCCTATTTGGCATTACAGGGAGTCGATGGTACCCTGACACGGCACTTACCTTCTAAGAGCTTAGATTCTAAAATAAGTAACTTCAAGGTACGTAAGAACAAAAAGAAACTAAATGGATGTCACTTATTTAAAGATTTCTACGGAAAATTTAATTGGTTCCATCATTTATAAAGCCTTAAGACAAGAATGTCTCTCTTCTGAGATCCCTGAAATCCCTCATGCTACAAATAAATGGAAAATAGTTAATTATCACCATGTATGTTTCTAGTAATAAGTATCATTTAATGACCACTTTTTATCACAGTACTCTCTGAGGTTGATGTAAGTATCCATTTTTTATAGATCCAGATGAAAAAGAAGATTTAGTAGGTTAAATCATGTCCCACAGTTACTAGTTGCTGGTGAGTGGTGAAGCCTAGGTTTGAGTTTCAAGCTATCTACTTTCAAAGTCCTGCCTCCTGATCACCCAATCAGATATCTATATATATATATATAGTATATATACTATATATATATATAGTCTCCTAAAATAACTTTGATAATCTACTCTATTTCTATCATTCTTGGAGAACTTCTATTCAAAACATTTAACAACCTTTTAGGGAACTTCTGGAATCCACTGAAACTCTTCAGTCATTCTCCTCCTGGTCATCTGAGGAGGATTACAGGTTAAAAGTCTTTTTCAGGAAAATAATAATTCCCTCTAATAAGAGAGAATGTGAATTACAGATAGGTCCTGAGTTTCATGCTGTAATTTCTTTTTTTAAGATTAATTTCTTTATTTTAGAGACAGAGAGAGAGAGGGAGAGAGACTGCATGGGGTGGGGAGGAAGGGCAGAAGGGGAGGGAAAGTCCTAAGCAGACTCCATGTGGATTACGAAGCCCAGGGTAGGGCTCAATCTCTCAACCCTGAGATCATGACCTGAGCTGAAACCAAGACTCTGGGGCTTAACCAACTGAACCACCCATGTGCCGTAGCATGCTGTAATTTCTGTGCTCCATGACCTACACAACCATAGCACTTCAGCCAAGTCTCACAAGCAATGCACTACACACTCAGTAATCAGACTTATGATTAATGATACTGACACTTAAACTTGGCAGGGTCCACAGTGCTGATGTAGAGTAGGGCCACATGCCTTCGTGGTTCTAAACTAGATGTAACATGTATCCTGGAGTAATAGTGCCATTCTGATTCACACAATAGTCACTTCGAAACAAAGCTGGGAAGTGTTCATTTTCTCTTTTCTGTTTTAATGCAGGTTACTGAATTTATTCTACCATTATAATGCATGCTGACCATGCTTCCTGGGTGGGTTTTAATTGAGGAGCATGACTCTTCAGAATCAGACACAAGATGCAAATTTACAACCAAAGGTTTTTTTTTTTTTTTTTTTCCTTTAAAGATTGTATTTATTTATTTGACAGAGTGAGAAAGCACAACCAAGGGCAGCTGTAGAGGGAGAGGGAAAAGATGACTCCCCACTGAGCAGGGAGCCCGATGTGGGACTCAGTCCCAAAAACCTGGGATTATGAACTGAGCCAAAGGCAGATGCTTAACCAACAGAGCCACCTAGGTGCCCCTCAATCAAAGTACTTATTAATAAAATGTGCAACTTCACCCCATAGTGATCAACTAACTTCATTAACATTTGGGAAACTAAGCTCAGAAAAGTTTTCAAGTATTTTCTGCACAAAAAGAGCCGTTAGCTTTATAATACTTCCTTTCTACTATGTGGCCTAAGAAATTTTCTAATATCCTTGAAAATTATATCAATAGCTTACAATGCTAAACATCTGTGGTTAGGTTTTAAGTCTCTAAACATGAGTTTAGCCTGAAATTACATTGAAGAATCACAGTGAGAACTGTTTAATGAGTTAATTAGTACTCACTCTTCCAACAGAACTGCACTCATTAATCTGGGAGATAAACAGCAGATGCTTGCTTTCTGCTCTCTGAAGTATGATTCTTTCCCCACATCCCTACTGTCCATTTAACTATTTGATCCAATTGGGAAAACTTTTTGAGTAAGAATTGGATGTATTTGCAAGTTCAGTAGAATTCAATTACCTAAGATGTGTCTAAGAAAATTTAGCTGTCCTGTTTTGAAAGCTAGTAAATGAATTAGTCCCTTAGGTACTCCAGGAAATGCAGTGATTTCATCTGAAAAACATAGTTTTTTCTCAATATGGAGTAATTATGACTAACTAGGAACTGCTTCTAGGTTCAGGACAGTGATACCTTGTTGCTGCTCATGCAATGCAAATTAAATTTTAATGTAATTTAAAATTCTAGGACACATTAAATCTGGGATGTTGGCGATCCAATGTACATCAATGCTAGACTTATAAATGGCCTATCCAAGAGAAAACCTAAGATTGAAAGAGTCTGAATAAAATACACACCTATAGATATATAAAATTTCTGTTATAATACACAAGATGCTATTCATAATATTAAACACCTCTGGTGTAATGATGGGATAGGGTGAAGGAAGATAAACTTTTCACATTAATCCTATTGTTCTTTTTTCCCACCATGGATATGTATGACAGCAATGATAACAACAATGATATAATAATAATAATAATAATAATAGTGATTAGTGGTTCATAATAAGTGGAAAGAGTAAAGCTGGAGGAGGGTGAGTTAAGAGTATTTAAGACACAGAGACAAATATCCTTTGCTCCCAATTTGGAATTTCTGGATATAGAAATGTAGTTTCTATAGTTGCTTTCTCTTATTAGAGAAATTTAATAAGATTCTAAACGCAGAATATTTAACCTTATAGCTAAAGCCCTTTAGCAACTTAGAGAACCCCTAGTGCTGCAGAAAGAGCATATTTTCTTCAAGATCGTATTAGAACTAAAAATTTTTCTAATTGACATTATAATAAAACTAGGCAATAATACAAACCTCCATTTAATCTGTAATGCACCTATGATGTGATATAATTAGCTTTCAGTATGTACATAGCCCACACTTACAATCTGATTTCCGTAGGTCTATGATTTGTCTTCCAAGCAACAGACTTAAAAATGAAAAATTATTACTCTTGGCTTGTTATTTATATAGCTTTGAAGCATGTATGCATAGGGGACATAAATATGCCACGAATATGCCAGTTTTTAAAAAGACAAGTAACAAACACAAAGGAATAGAAGGTTTGATAAGTATAAAATACTGATGATGAAAACATTACAAATCTAAACCTGAATTCATGCAAGTACAACATCAGAAAATTTTTACCTAAATTCTGTAACAAAATTGTATCACATCTAGTACCAAATAAATAAATTTGGACACAAACTAGATGCTTTTTAAAAACACTTTCATTGCTATTACTAGGACATCTAGTACTATGTTGAACAACAGTGGTGAGAGTGGGCATCCTTTTCATGTTCCTGATCTCAAAGGGAAGGCTATCAGCTTTTCCCCATTGAGGATGATAATCGCTGTGGGTTTGTCATAGATTTTATGAAGTTGAGGAATGTTCCCTCTATCCCTGTACTTTGAATCGTTTTAATCAGGAACAGATGCTATATATTGTCAAATGATTTTTTTGCATCAATTGAGAGGACCGTGTGGTTCTACTCTCTTCTCTTATTGATTTGTTCTATCACATTGATTGATTTGCAAATGTAATCAGGCAACAAAAAGAAATAAAAGGTATTCACATTGGCAATGAAGAAGTCAAACTCTCTCTCTCTTCACAGATGACATGGTCCTTTATATGGAAAACCCAAAGGACTCCACCCCCAAACTACTAGAACTCATATAGCAATTCAGTAATGTGGTAGAATACAAAATCAATGTACAGAAATCAGTGGCCTTCTTATTCACTAACAATGAAAATACAGAAAGGGAAATTAGAGAATCGATTCCATTTACTATAGCACCAAGAACCATAAGATACCTGGGAATAAACCTAACCAAAGAGGTAAAGGATCTGTACTTGAGGAACTACAGAACACTTATGGAAAAAACTGAAGAAGACATAAAAAGATGGAAGACCATTCCATGCTCATGGATTGGAAGAATAAACATTGTGAAAATGTCTATACTGTCCAGAGCCATCTATATTTTCGATGCCGTCTCCATCAAAATTCCACCAGCATTTTTCAAAGAGCTAGAACAAACAATCCTAAAATGCATATGGAACCAGAAAAGACCCTGAATTGCTAAGGAAATGTTGAAAAAGAAAAACAAAACTGTGGGGATCATGTTGCCTGATTTCAAGCTTTACTACAAAAGCTGTGATCACCAAGACAGCATGGTACTGGCACAAAAAAAAGAAACATAGACCAGTGGAACAGAGTAGAAAGCTCAGATATGGACCCTCAACTCTATGGTCAAATAATCTTCGTCAAAGCAGGAAAAAATATAAAGTGGAAAAAAGACAGTCTCTTCAATAAATGTTACTGGGAAAATTGGACAGCTATGTGTAGAGGAATGAAATTCGACCATTCTCTTAGACCATACACAAAGATAAACATGAAATGGATAAAGGACCTCAACATGAGGCAGGAATCTATATCAAAATCCTAGAGGAGGGCACCTGGGTGGCTCAGTGGGTTAAGCTCGGCCTTCAGCTCAGGTCATGATCCCAGGGTCCTGGGATCAAGCCCGGCATCAGGCTCTTGGCTCATCAAGGAGCCTGCCCAACCCCCACCACCTGCCTCTCTGCCTACTTGTGATCTCTGTCTGTCAAATAAATAAATATAATCTTTTAAAAAAATATCCTGGAGGAGAACATAGGCAGTAACTTCTTCTACATCAGCCACAGCAACTTCTTTCAAGATATCTCTCCAAAGGCAAAGGAAACAAAAGCAAAAATGAACTTTTAGGACTTCATCAAGATCAAAAGCTTCTGCACAGCAAAGGAAACATTCAAAGAGGCACCCACGGAATGGGAGAAGATATTCACAAATGACACTACAGACAAAGGGCTAATATCCAAGATCTATAAAGAACTCCTCAAACTCAACACTCAAAAAACAGATGATCACGTCAAAAAATGGGCAGAATTCATGAACAGACACTTCTCCAAAGAAGACATACAAATGGCTAACAGACACATGAAAAAATGTTCATCATCATTAGCCATCAGGGAGATTCAAATCAAAACCACATTGAGATACCAACTTACACCAGTTAGAATGGCCAAAATCAACAAGACAGTAAACAAGTGTTGGAGAGGATGTGGAGAAAGGGGAACCCTCTTACACTGTTGGTGAGAATGCAATTTGGTGCAGCCACTTTGGAAAACAGTGCAAAGATTCCACAAAAATTAAAAATAGAGCTACCCTATGACCCTGCAATTGTACCACTGGGTATTTACCCCAAAGATACTGATGTAGTGAAAGGATGGGCCATCTATACCCCAATGTTCATAGCAGCAATGGCCACAGTCACCCAACTGTGGAAAGAACCAAGATGCCCTTCAACAGACAAATGGATAAAGAAGATATGGTCCATATACACAATGGAGTATTTTGCCTCCATCAGAAAGGATGGATACCCAACTTTTGTATCAACATGGATGGTACTGGAGGAAATTATGCTGAGTGAAATAAGTCAAGAAGAGAGAGTCAATTATCATAGAGTTTCATTTATTTGTGCAGCATAAGGAATAACATGGAAGACATTGGGAAATGGAGAGAAATGAGTTGGGGAAAATTGGAGGGAGAGACAAACCATGAGAGACTGTGGACTCCAAGAAACTAACTGAGAGTTTGGGAGGGGAGGGAGGTGGGTGGTTGGGTGAGCCTGGTGGTGTGTATTATGGAGGACACATATTGCATGGAACACTGGGTGTGGTGCATAAACAATGAATGTTAGAACACTGAAAAGAAATAAAATAAAATGAAAAAAATAAAAAACACTTCAAAAACAAGGCATATAATCAATGAATTATTTGTATGACTTTATATGATCCCAGTATACAAAAAAAAAAACAAAGATGATCTCAAATCCCTAAAAAACAAGGATTCTACTTTAATGAATGAAAATAAAGACCAGTTCCTGAAGAATGAATTGGATAATGATAGTAATTATAATTTCATGCTTGATCTTAGTGCTCAGATAAAGATTTTTTTTTCTTAAATTATGTTATGTTAGTCACCCTACAGTACCACCAAACATACATATACATATATATGTGTATGTATATATATATATATATATATATATAATACATAACAACCCACAACTGAAACTAAAACCTACCAGTATGGTACTAGACAAGTCATGTCATCTCTCTAGACTTTAATTTAATTCTATTTCCTTTGGATTACAAGATATCTAAAGTTCTTCTCATCTCTAAGATAATTATATTAATTGTAATTATTATATCCCATATCCTAAGAATATAGTAAGTATAGAATGTTATAGAAGAATGCAAAAAGTAAAAAGTGTTTTCCAGAACTATGATGAAAAGATAAAGGCTTATAACAAGATTATGAATTTTCATTGAGGAACAGTCTTATAAATAATCATTAAAAAATTAGAGTGAGGGGTGCCTGGGTGGCTCAGTAATTAAGCATCTGCCTCAGCTCAGGTCATGATCTCAGGGTCCTGAGATCAAACCCTGCATTGGGCTCCCTGCTCAGCGGGAAGCCTGCTTCTCCCTCTTTCACTCCCCCTGCTGTGTTCCCTCTTTCTCTGTTTCTATCTGTCAAATAAATAAATAAAATCTTAAAAAAAAATTACAGTGAAAAATATTCTTACAGAAAACATGTTTTTTGCATGATTGCATAAGGTGAGGACTGGCTAATGGAGTATTATCCTATATATCACACTTGAAGACAAAACTTTAAAATATTTAAAGCACAAAAATATATTGAACAGTACTAAAATGATAGAATAAATCATTTGATTAGACATTTTCCAATTATCTATTATGTGCCTGGCACTGTGTCAGACAGTGGGGAGACAATGACAAAATAACACAGCCTGTGCCTTCAAGGGAGTTAGATTCCAGTAGAAACAGCAGGCAGTTAAACAAATAACTACTTTAAAATATTATGGGTATAAGAACAGGATGTTACATGGTGGGTTTTGTTTGTGTTGTTTTTTTTTTTTTTAATAAATAAAATGTTGAAATTCTGAAGAAGGAATCTCAGAAGAAAGGGCAAGGCCAATAAGGAAAACATGAAGCCCTAAATCCCATAGCACTTCTCTAAGGTAGTAATTTCTGCTTTGGATTCTGTGCTTCCAACACTTGTCTGTTTGCAAATAAACATCTCACAATCATTAGTCATGTTTGCTCAAGCTGAACATTTCTCTCCTTGAAAATTTAGCACCTGCAGAAAACACACACACACACACACGCACGCACGCACGTACACACGAGAAGATCACTCTTCCGGGCATCTTCCGGTTTCCACTTTGGTACAGACTTGCCCAAACCTCTCAAATCGCACAGCTGACGTCCTCTGGAGCCCATCAACACAAACGGTAACAGCCACGCAGTCTGGCTGCTTAGTCATAAACTGCCATCCTGGCAGTAAATAAAAATTTGTGCTTTGATTTTTGTATTATGCCATATGGTCTGCACTTAAAACTAAGAGCAAGCAGAACCCTGCAGGGTAGAGATTTTCAAGAACACAACCAGCCATGTGCCCTATTTACTGGCTGTGCTACCCCAAAGCTGTGCCGTGGCAGAGCCACTTGACTTTAAACAGGGCTGGGCCACGAGGATGTTCACAAGCCCACAATGATTGTGAAACTAGCTGAAAATTTCAAAAGAGTATTTTCCCATTTGCTGCATGAAATTCTTCATGAAGTCAAACTGGAACTGAACCTTGAAAGAGACTGGTCCTAAGCTCTTTGTCTGCAAAACTGGTTTCATCAATCATGATTTTCAGGGAAAATATGGCTCCTGTCAGCATGAGCATTGCACTAATATACACGCATGGTTGGATGCTTCTTTCTTTCTACACCCTTGGCCATGGGACAGAAGAGGTTTGCACTTCAGGAGCATTCTGAGGCACCTGGGCGGCTCAGTCGTTAAGCGACTGCGTTTGGTTCAGGTCATGATCCCAGGGTTCTGGGATCAAGCCCTGCACTGGGCTCCCTGCTCAGCAGGAAGCCTGTTTCTCCCTCTCCCACTTCCGCTGCTTGTGCTGCCTCTCTCACTCTCTCTCTGTGTCAAATAAATAAACAAAATCTTTTTAAAAAATTTTTTAAAAAGGAGCATCTTGAAACAGGCACAAAATGCATAAATGATTACATTTCTGTATAAATAATAATAATGATTAAGTGAGGAATAATACTGGTTAGTTGAAACAGTTGAATAAAAGAATGTTAGACCTGAGTAGAGTTGGCAGTATAAGGATATTGGAAGTTGTACTTTTCAGGAGTGTTAAGATAATATTTCTAGACTTAATACCAAACAAAATGTTGCATTTGATTTACTTAATCCCGTATTTCTGACAATGGCAGAAAGGGCATTTTAAGGGAGAATATATAATTAGCCCCCTTGCTCCTAATTTCCCTTATATAAATTATTATGCTACCTTATTTTTAATGAAATGTTCATTTTGCTATTATGTATTTGTATACATTTGACAAAATGTATTTGCATACATTTGACAAAATATAGTCTAATCATCAGATAGACTTCAAAACTATACCACTTAGCTTGTATGATCTCCTTGGCAATTGGAGGAAAGCAATGCAAGTCAAATTCAAGTTCTTGGTTGAGGATGGGGTAAAATAGCATTCGTTAGATACGCTGCTGCTGCCCAGGATTTCACACCAGAAGTTGTGTGTCTCATGCAATTCAGTGTCTGCATTTGGAGACTATATGTTGAATATTTTCAGACGGAGGAAGACAAAACACAAAAGTATAAGAAAAGAGAAAGACAAAATCTGTCTCTATCAATGCTTCAAAAATCATTTGAGTATAGAAAAAAAAAAAGTGTAGGAATAAACTTTCAACTTGAACCCCAGTGCCGAACACATCAGATAAAATAATTCTGAGTATGATGTAAGATTTGAGGCTCATAGAAGGAGACTCACTTCATTAAAATGGAAAAAGTTTTGGCCCTGGGGTCTGAACAAGTGTTCTGGTGTTGGCTTTGCCACTGAGTAATCAAGTATGAAACTTTTGGAGCCTGATGACTTTTTCTTTAACTGTGGTCAAATATATAGCCTCATCAATTTTTAGGACCCAGTTTTTTTCCTTAAAGTAAAAAGGGTAGTTGAGAGGATTTTTAGCCCCTGTTAACTCTGAAATTTTATGAGTCCCTAAATTAATACTTGTGTATGCGTTTCTAAGAGCATTTTACATTTCTTTTACCTATGAATGGTGAAAACTGAGGACATGCTGATTCTCAGTCAAGAGTCTGAGGCTCTGCAGATGACTTGTCTGGTCTTCTCTACCACTGCTCTGTGATTGGTCTCATAAGAGCATAAACACTTTGCCTTGCAGGACGGAAAAAGCTTTTGGTTTTATCCGCTAGACCCATTCGGCTGAAACTACAGATCAAAAGTCCATATTATAAGAATATGTGCTTAGGAAACTGCTGATTGCTTTAGAAGCTTTCTATTGAAGGAAAACTTAAAAATTATGAGAACATATATTCTCTTTTGGACTATACCTCAATAGATGAAATTTGTTTTCTTTCAAAGCTTTGCTATGTCACCTTTGGCAGGAAAGTCATTCAGCCTCTTTGATCTCATGAGGATGAATGCTTTGTATGAACTTCAAGTGATGAACTTCGAGTGATATCCATAGGTAGGGGTCTGAAATAGATGATCTCTTAAGGTGACTTTGAGCTCTACAATTTCTAGTTCTGTGTCTTTAAGTTGAAAACTAATTTGATATACATTCCTATAAACTCAGTCTTATATAAGTTTAAGGCTTCCCTCAGAGAACTGTATTAGATTAATTCTCAATAGCCGAAATAGTGTCACTAGATATTAGAAGCAAGTGTCTGTGTACATCTTCACCTAAACAATAGTATCATTATTTTTAATATATTATTTATTTGAGAGAGACACAGAGCATGAGGAGGGGGAAAGCCAGAAGGAGAGGGAGAGGGATAAGCAGACTCCGCCACTGAGCATGGAGCCCGACACAGGGCTTGATTCCAGGACCCTGAGATCATGACCTGAGCCAAAGTCAGATGCTTAATTGACTGAGCCACCCAGGTGCCCCCACAATAGTATCATTATTACTTGTAGACTTCCTAAGACTACAGAAGGCCTGTCACCCATCTGCATAATCCATTTGGATCTGTGTCCTTCTTCCCAAAGCATATTTTTCATGCTGCAGGAAAGATCACTAACACCCAAGAGATAGATAACATAGAAAAATAAATATACTTATCTAAGAATTTCCTGAAATTACTCTCTGATAAAACCTAAGAACTTCTTAGTCATAAAAGTACCTATTTTGGGAGGAGGAGTCAAGATGGCGGAGAAGTAGCAGGCTGAGACTACTTCAGGTAGCGGGAGATCAGCTAGATAGCTTATCTAAAGATTGCAAAAACCTACAAATCCAATGGGAGATTGAAGAGAAGAGAACAGCAATTCTAGAAACAGAAAATCAACCACTTTCTGAAAGGTAGGACTGGCGGAGAAGTGAATCCAAAGCGACGGGAAGATAGACCGCGGGGGGAAGGGCCGGCTCCCGGCAGGCGGCGGAGCAACGGAGCACAAAATCAGGACTATTAAAAGTCTGTTCCGCTGAGGCACATTACTGCAGAGGCTAAACCGGGGTGAAGTCCGCTCAGGGTCACAGAAGGATCAGGGTTGTCTGAGTGTCGCAAGCTTGCAGGTATTACAACCGGGAAGCCGGCTACAGAGACAGAGCCAAGGAGTGAGCTCTTAGCTCGGGGTTACCTTGAACCGGTCGCAGTCTCGGTCAGCTCGGAGCGCAGCCGGAGGCCAGGCAGACGGGAATAATTGGGCGCTATTCTCTGAAGAGTGGGCGCACTGAAGAGTGGGGCCCCGAGCTCTCGGCTCCTCCGGGCCGGAGACCAGGAGGCCGCCATCTTCATTCCTGTCCTCCGGAACTCTACTTTAAGCGCTCAGGGAACAAAAGATCCTGAAAGCGAACCCGAGCAGATTCCTCAGCCCAGCCCCTGGTAAGGGCGGTGCAACTCCGCCTGGGGCAAAGACACTTGAGAATCACTACAACAGGCCCCGTCCACAGAAGATCAACAAGAAATCCAGCCAGGACCAAGTTCAACTACCAAGGAGTGCAGGTTCAATACCAAGGAGAGTGGCGGAATTCCAGAGGAGGAGAAAGCAAAGCACGAAACTCATGGCTTTCTCCCCATGATTCTTTAGTCTTGCAGTTAATTTAATTTTTTCTTTCATTTTTTTCTTCTTCTGCTAAATTTTTTTACTTTTACCCTTTTCTTTTTTAACGTTTTTTAACTAGTTTATCTAATATATATATATATTTTTTTATATTTTTTCTTTATTCGTTTTCTTTTTTTAATTGTTTCTTTTTTTTTTTCTGAACCTCTTTTAATCCCCTTTCTCCTCCCCCACATGATTTAGGATCTCTTCTGATTTGGTTAAAGTGTATTTTCCTGGGGTCTTTGCCACCCTTTTAGTATTTTACTTGCTCCTTCATATACTCTTATCTGGACAAAATGACAAGGCGGAAAAATTCACCACAAAAAAAAAAAAGAACAAGAGGCAGCACCTAAGGCTAGGGACCTTGAAAATACAGACATTGGTAATATGTCAGATCTTCAGTTCAGAATGATGATTCTCAAGGTTCTAGCCAGGCTCGAAAAAGGCATGGAAGATATTAGAGAAACCCTCTTGGGAGATATAAAAGCACTTTCAGGAGAAATAAAAGAACTAAAATCTAATCAAGTTGAAATAAAAAAAGCTATTAATGAGGTGCAATCAAAAATGGGGGCTCTCACTGCTAGGATAAATGAGGCAGAAGAAAGAATTAGCGATATAGAAGGCCAAATGACAAAGAATAAAGAAGCTGAGCAAAAGAGGGACAAACAGCTACTGGACCACGAGGGGAGAATTCGAGAGATTAGTGACACCATAAGAAAAAACAACATTAGAATAATTGGGACTCCAGAAGAAGAAGAAAAAGAGAGGGGAGCAGAAGGTATATTGGAGAGAATTATTGGAGAGAATTTCCCTAATATGGCAAAGGGAACAAGCATCAAAATCCAGGAGGTGCAGAGAACCCCCCTCAAAATCAACAAGAATAGGTCCACACCCCGTCACCTAATAGTAAAATTGACAAGTTTTAGTGACAAAGAGAAAATCCTGAAAGCAGCCCCGGAAAAGAAGTCTGTAACATACAATGGTAAAAATAATAGATTGGCAGCAGACTTATCCACAGAGACCTGGCAGGTCAGAAAGAGCTGGCATGATATATTCAGAGCACTAAACGAGAAAAACATGCAGCCAAGAATACTATATCCACCTAGGCTATCATTGAAAATAGAAGGAGAGATTAAAAGCTTCCAGGACAAAAAAAAACTGAAAGAATTTGTAAACACCAAACCAGCTCTACAGGAAATATTGAAAGGGTCCTCTAAGCAAAGAGAGAGCCTAAAAGTAGTAGATCAGAAAGAAACAGAGACAATATACAATAACAGTCACCTTACAGGCAATACAATGGCACTGAATTCATATCTCTCAATAGTTACCCTGAATGTTAATGGGCTAAAAGCCCCAATCAAAAGACACAGGGTATCAGAATGGATAAAAAAACAAAACCCATCTATATGTTTCCTACAAGAAACTCATTTTAGACCCGAAGACATCTCCAGATTTAAAGTGAGGGGGTGGAAAACAATTTACCATGCTGATGGACATCAAAAGAAAGCAGGGGTGGCAATCCTTATAACAGATCAATAAGATTTTAAGCCAAAGACTATTATAAGAGATGAGGAAGGACATTATATCATACTCAAAGGATCTGTCCAACAAGAAGATCTAACAATTTTAAATATCTATGCCCCTAACGAGGGAGCAGCCAACTATATAAACCAATTAATAACAAAATCAAAGAAACACATCAACAATAATACAATAATAGTAGGGGACTTTAACACTCCCCTCACTGAAATAGACAGATCATCCAAGCAAAAGATCAACAAGGAAATAAAGGCCTTAAATGACACACTGGACCAGATGGACATCACAGATATATTCAGAACATTTCATCCCAAAGCAACTGAATACACATTCTTCTCTAGTGCACATGGAACATTCTCCAGAATAGATCACATCCTGGGTCCTAAATCAGGTCTCAACCGTTATCAAAAGATTGGGATCATTCCCTGCATATTTTCAGACCACAATGCTCTGAAGCTAGAACTCATTCACAAGAGGAAATTTGGAAAGAACCCAAAAACATGGAGACTAAACAGCATCCTTCTAAAGAATGAATGGGTCAACCAGGAAATTAAAGAAGAATTGAAAAAATTCATGGAAACAAATGATAATGAAAACACAATGGTTCAAAATCTCTGGGACACAAAAAAGGCAGTCCTAAGAGGAAAATATATAGCGGTAAAAGCCTTTCTCAAGAAACAAGAAAGGTCTCAGGTACACAACCTAACCCTACACCTAAAGGAGCTGGAGAAAGAACAAGAAAGAAACCCTAAACCCAGCAGGAGAGGAGAAATCATAAAGATCAGAGCAGAAATCAATGAAATAGAAACCAAAAAAACAATAGAACAAATCAACGAAACTAGGAGCTGGTTCTTTGAAAGAATTAATAAGATTGATAAACCCCTGGCCAGACTTATCAAAAAGAAAAGAGAAAGGACCCAAATAAATAATCATGAATGAAAGAGGAGAGATCACAACGAACACCAAAGAAATACAAACAATTATAAGAACATACTATGAGCAAATCTACGCCAACAAATTTGATCTGGAATTTGTTGGAATCTGGAAGAAATGGATGCATTCCTAGAGACATATAAACTACCACAACTGAACCAGGAAGAAATAGAAAGCCTCAACAGACCCATAACCAGTAAGGAGATTGAAACAGTCATCAAAAATCTCCAAACAAACAAAAGCCCAGGGCCAGACGGCTTCCCGGGGAATTCTACCAAACATTTAAAGAAGAACTAATTCCTATTCTCCTGAAACTGTTCCAAAAAATAGAAATGGAAGGAAAACTTCTAAACTCATTTTACGAGGCCAGCATCACCTTGATCCCAAAACCAGACAAGGATCCCATCAAAAAAGAGAACTACAGACCAATATCCTTGATGAACACAGATGCAAAAATTCTCACCAAAATACTAGCCAATAGGATTCAACAGTACATTAAAAGGATTATTCACCACAACCAAGTGGGATTTATTCCAGGGCTGCAAGGTTGGTTCAACATCCGCAAATCAATCAATGTGATACAACACATTAATAAAAGAAAGAACAAGAACCATATGATACTCTCCATAGATGCTGAAAAAGCATTTGACAAAGTACAGCATCCCTTGCTGATCAAAACTCTTCAAAGTGTAGGGATAGAGGGCACATACCTCAATATTATCAAAGCCATCTATGAAAAACCCACCGCAAATATCATTCTCAATGGAGAAAAACTGAAAGCTTTTCCACTAAGGTCAGGAACACGGCAGGGATGTCCGTTATCACCACTGCTATTCAACATAGTACTAGAAGTCCTAGCCTCAGCAATCAGACAACAAAAGGAAATTAAAGGCATCCAAATCGGCAAAGAAGAAGTCAAACTATCACTCTTTGCAGATGATATGATACTATATGTGGAAAACCCAAAAGACTCCACTCCAAAACTGCTAGAACTTGTACAGGAATTCAGTAAAGTGTCAGGATATAAAATCAATGCACAGAAATCAGTTGCATTTCTCTACACCAACAACAAGACAGAAGAAAGAGAAATTAAGGAGTCCATCCCATTTACAATTGCACCCAAAACTATAAGATACCTAGGAATAAACCTAACCAAAGAGACTAAGAATCTATACACAGAAAACTATAAAGTACTCATGAAAGAAATGGAGGAAGACACAAAGAAATGGAAAAATATTCCATGCTCCTGGATTGGAAGAATAAATATTGTGAAAATGTCTATGCTACCTAAAGCAATCTACACATTTAATGCAATTCCTATCAAAATACCATCCATTTTTTTCAAAGAAATGGAACAAATAATCCTAAAATTTATATGGAACCAGAAAAGACCTCGAATAGCCAGAGGAATATTGAAAAAGAAAGCCAAAGTTGGTGGCATCACAATTCCGGACTTCAAGCTCTATTACAAAGCTGTCATCATCAAGACAGCATGGTACTGGCACAAAAACAGACACATAGATCAATGGAATAGAATAGAGAGCCCAGAAATAGACCCTCAACTCTATGGTCAACTCATCTTCGACAAAGCAGGAAAGAATGTCCAATGGAAAAAAGACAGCCTCTTCAATAAATGGTGTTGGGAAAATTGGACAGCCACATGCAGAAAAATGAAATTGGACCATTTCCTCAAACCACACACGAAAACAGACTCAAAATGGATGAAGGACCTCAATGTGAGAAAGGAATCCATCAAAATCCTTGAGGAGAACACAGGCAGCAACCTCTTCGACCTCAGCCACAGCAACATCTTCCTAGGAACATTGCCAAAGGCAACAAAACCAAGGGCAAAAATGAACTCTTGGGATTTCAGCAAGATCAAAAGCTTTTGCACAGCATAGGAAACAGTTAACAAAACCAAAAGATAACTGACAGAATGGGAGAATTATTTGCAAACGACATATCAGATAAAGGGCTAGTGTCCAAAATCTATAAAGAACTTAGCAAACTCAACACCCAAAGAACAAATAATCCAATCAAGAAATGGGCAGAAGACATGAACAGACATTTCTGCAAAGAAGACATCCAGATGGCCAACAGACACATGAAAAAGTGCTCCATATCATTCGGCATCAGGGAAATACAAATCAAAACCACAATGAGATATCACTTCACACCAGTCAGAATGGCTAAAATTAACAAGTCAGGAAATGACAGATGCTGGCAAGGATGTGGAGAAAGGAGAACCCTCCCTACATTGTTGGTGGGAATGAAAGCTGGTACAAGCACTCTGGAAAACAGCATGGAGGTTCCTCAAAAAGTTGAAAATAGAGCTACCCCATGACCCAGCAATCGCACTACTGGGTATTTACCCTAAAGATACAAATGTAGTGATCCGAAGGGGCACGTGCACCCGAATGTTTATAGCAGCAATGTCTACAATAGCCAAACTATGGAAAGAACCTAGATGTCCATCAACAGATGAATGGATAAAGAAGATGTGGTGTATATACACAATGGAATACTATGCAGCCATCAAAAGAAATGAAATCTTGCCATTTGCGACGACGTGGATGGAACTAGAGGGTATCATGCTTAGCGAAATAAGTCAATCGGAGAAAGACAACTATCATATGATCTCCCTGATAAGAGGAAGTGGAGATATAACATGGGGGGGTTAAGGGGGTAGGAGAGGAATAAATGAAACAAGATGGGATTGGGAGGGAGACAAACCATAAGTGACTCTTAATCTCACAAAACAAACTGAGGGTTGCTGCGGGGAGGGGGTTGGAGAGGGGTGTGGGGTTATGGACATTGGGGAGGGTATGTGCTAAGGTGAGTGCTGTGAAGTGTGTAAACCTGGCGATTCGCAGACCTGTACCCCTGGGGATAAAAATATATTATATGTTTATAAAAAATAAAAATTTTTTTAAAAAGTATCTATTTTGGGAGAGGCCAAAGTCACATAGGGACTCTCATTCATCCTTAGTGCCAGCTGAAATGTACTCTAATATAGGTGATAACACCTTATAATATTAACATCTTTGACTATATCATGCAGTGGACTGCCATGGGCTAGAAGTGGCTAGATGGTATGTGCACTGAGAAAGAGGGGATTTTCTCTGGAGTTCTGGGATCACCCAATAGGTAATACAGGTTAGAGAGCTGATGACAAAGGCTACTCATGGAAATGCAAAGGTAAGAGAGTTAGAGGAAAACAAAATTATAGAAATAGAAGTCAATAAATGTTACTCAACATGTATTTATTGAGAACTCAACACCTGCCAAGCATTGTTCCAGTCACTGAAGGCATAGCAATGAACAAAACAGATATCCTCCCTTTGTAGGACTTACACTCTGGCAGAACATCACATTGAAGCCCACTCTGGAAAGGTAGAGACTGTACTAAAGGAAACTCAGTTGCAGGGGAGAAGAATACTAAGAACAGCACAGCCCACTGATAGGAAACAAGGGGAAAGTCTAGAACGAAGAGTCAGAGGATGAGAATCAAGGAAAACGATGATACCGTAGTTTAGAGAACAGCCAGTGATCACATTAACTTTTAGCCAATGATCACACACTACAAGGCTAGGTTTTTAGGGCTGGCCTAGTTCTTACTGCTCTGCCATTCTAATTCTTGAGAACCAAACCTCTACAAGGTTAGAAGCTAGAGCAGATTCTGACACCCAGAGTATTTTAGTACCTGCAATGTTTTGGATAGAAGACAAAACTGGCTAATTAAGTAGCAAATTCTGCACACAGTAACAATTCTGTGTGGTCATAAATTATCCTACATACTGTCTATTTCAACTGAATATATAACTACATAGGAGGTAAGTGAGTAATCCATGAGTATGGAAGACAGGTGCTCAGAAAGGCATTAGGTTAAGTACTAAAATTAGAAGTTGGTCATAAAAGTGTCATCAAATCAATGAGTCATCAAGACTTGAAATTAAATATGAAGATTAAGCCCCTAATCCTAAAACCCTCTACTGAGAACACATATACACATACACACAACACAAAATACACATGCACACAGAATCTATGTATTAAAGAGGAGTCTCTATCTGGAGGGGTGTGGGAGAGGGGCAGGAAGCATTCAGACTGGTAAGTAACAAAAACTGTAATCAACTAAGAGATAGGAGCATTTCCCTTTACTGTTCTCTTGTTTATTTAGTAATTGCATTTGTGTTCAACCATCTCATCCAGATTTCCTCTAACTCAAGTGGCAATAACACTGAACTAATCCAAGTTTCTTATTCTAGCAAGTTATTTTGTCTTCACTTTTACCACTACCTTACACACTGCATCCCTTGAAATACCTGGAAGTCAAGGTTACTAATGATTTCCACTGTACCAGAACAAAAGCTACCTAACATTGGTTAATATCCAACCAATTCTAGATAGCTTTTGTCTGACCATTCACTAAATCAGAAGCAAAAGATGAAGTATAAGTCATCCTCCACTCTTCCTTGATGTCTCTCCACGGAAGAACACCTTCCTCCATCTGAGAACCTTAACTAAATGAAACTACTTTTGATTTTCATGCAACACACTGAAATTAAACTCACCAAGGCTCAATAAATTTTTCAGATATTTCAAAAGATAACTCCTCTTAATTTCTAAAACTTGAGTGACTACATTCCCCTATTTTTTACAGCTGGGAATCTATAGATAACCAAGTCTATAATCTACTCTAATGATAACTCAGAAATGAAGCAAAAGCCTTAAATTCATTAACCGTGAACTCAGTAATGGAAGGAAACTTGACATTCAGCTTTTCTTTAGTTTCAGACTCTGTTAATAAATTACAAATAGTACACAATCCTCATGTGCTCAATTAATTCTTAAATAAGCCTTTTCACTTTGGAAATGGGAAATGGGAAGGTTTTTCCTACGTCTATTTTGAGATATTTTAAAATATTAACTATAGGGGAGCCTGGGTGGCTCAGTCGTTAAGTTTTGCCGTCCGTTCAGGTCATGAACCCAGGGTCCTGGGATCCAGCCCTGCCTTGGGCTCCCTACTCTGCAGGAAGCAGTTTCTCCCTCTCCCACTCCCCTTGTTTTCCTCTCACTGTGTGTCTCTCTGTCAAATAAATAAATAAAATCTTTTAAAAATATATTAACTGTAAATATACTTTGTTGTTCTATTTTCTTCAGGCTCTTAGGAAATGACAGAAAGATGCTGAAAACCTAGTGTCCCACAGATTTAACCTTATGCTATCAATATAGATTAAGGAACTCAGTAGTCAACAGCAACTCTTGCTGCACCATGATTTGAATAAAGCAAATCACTTTCTGAGTCAGGATGGGGCAAAGACAAATTAAGATGCTCCATATGCAGCATCTACCGTCTTTTTAGTTCAGAGATAGGACACTGAAATTTAAGATAACAAGAAGATTTAGGGGCACCTGGGAGGTTCAGTCAGTTGGGCATCTGCCTTTGGCTCAGGTCATGATTCCAGGGTCCTGGGATTGAGCCCCACATCAGGCTCCTTCCTCAAGGGCGGGGGGGTTGCTTCTCTCCCTCTGCTCCATCCCCTGCTCATGTTCTCTCTCCCTCTGCCTGCCACTCCCCCTGCTTGTGCGCTTGCTCTCTCTCGCTCTCTTGTGCTTATCTCTCTCTCTCTCAAATGAATAAATGAAATCTTTTTTAAAAGTTTGTCTTTTTCTCATAAAACTTTTTCACCAAAGAGATATCTTGTAAAGCCGTCTCAGCATTACTGAGAAACACCTCTTTCTGGCATGCATGGATACCCTGCATTAAACCCTTCTTTCAAAGAATTCCTTTAGGAGGTATAACCCTAACTTCATTTACATAAAGACTTAATTTACTCTTAAGTAGAGAAAATAATGACCAAGGGTGTGGGCATAGAAGGAAGAAATTGCTTTCACGCCACAAGCTTTTCCAGTGGGCAGAAATGATGGAAATCTACACTATGTCTTCGACCAAATAACCCACAGGTACATCCAAAAATGAGCTATCTACAGCAACAGTCCTGAGAACATCGCTTTCCCTAATGGCAACACTTTGAGATGAGGAGGGGAAGGGCGTAAGTAATATTTATCAGTAGTGCCAAGCAAATCCTTCTTTCCATTCGAATTGTCAATGGGTCACTGAAGCTATATGCTATGAATCAATCAGAATTACATTCTGTTTCACTGCATGAGGATATCTATGTCATACCGTGAAACAGTTTGATTCACCTTTGTCAGCAAATAGCAGACAATTTAGATAAAAGTGTTTTAGGGGTTGGGGGAGAATGCAAGATGGAGACCTATTATTGGTATAGCTGCTTCAATTCTTCATTTACATTGCCAATGAATATTGAAAATTGAGAGGAAATCCCCCATCCACCTTCCTCTTATCATAGGGAGGATCCTTAAAGGGAAAGCAGAAAGTATATTGTTTCATATGTTTCAAAAGTCTTTCCGAGGTAGATTCAGAGTTCAATTTTATGATCAATATAGCATATGTTGTCCAGGCATCAACAGAATTTACATAATAAGCTCCTACTTAACTCATTATAGACTACGAAGTGACTCCTTTTTTCTTTACAAGCATTCTGATCAGAATTAAAAGATTTTCAGAAACAAAGATTTTTATGAGATCATGGGAATTCCTTTCTTGATCCTTTTGGATCTCAGCACCTATATGTAACAAAGCAGTAAATAATCTCAATGAAAAATTTAAAAATTGTTGAAGATTGTATAATCTCACATGAATTTGAAGAATATACATAAAAATACCCTGCCTTTTTTAGAAGAAAACTATTATTATTATTATTTTCTCATTAAATTTTTATTTTCATTTCAGTTAGTTAACATACAGTGTTATATTAGTTTCAGGTATATAATCTGAAGTGTTAAATTACTATATTGTACAGTCAAAAACTAATTGAAAGCTAAAAATTCCAAATTATTCTTCACCAGCTAAGTATAGTGACAAAAGGTCACTGAGGCAGTGGTTAGAACTGACAAATTTTGACCACTACCTTGCTTTATAGCAGTGGTCCTTTGTTCCCCAGTAAAACCTGATGTTTCAGCTCTTACCTAGGCTTTACTGACATCACAAGCAAAGTGAAAATAACTAAAGACAATGCATGAGTCTTTTGAGCAAGCAGTCTGAGAAATAAATAGCAATAACTCTAGATTAGCATGACTTTTAGCCAGAGGTTATAAATAATGAGTAACAGATGTCTGATTCAGAGATCTTTTATTACATTATCTTAAGTGAAATTCAGGTTTATTTTTAAGCTCTCTTGGATCAGATACTATAAGGCAAGAAAGAAATGCTTTTCTAGATGAACAAAGTGAAAAAGATAAGACTGAAAAATTAACATGGGTGCTCACCACATACTGAAGAAAGAGGTTTTTTTTTTTTTTTATCTGAAAGACACTGGAGTATTGGGAAAAGCAGCCTGGTTAAAAAGAATGAGGTAAAAAAAAAAAAAAGAGGTAAATTTTGTTTTGAATCTACCATGGCCTTATCTCACCCAGAATGAGGCCAAGGAATAAAATCTATCACTGCCTAATCTAGAGCATGAGACTAATGAGCACTCATAAATGCCAGTAAGTTAAAAAAAAAAAAAAAAAAAGGATATAGTTAGATGGAAGTGCAGCAAATAAAATATGAAACCTTACTAGCTTTACTGCTTTTCACATGATCATAAAATGCAATAATATTTTTTGCATTCCCCATTTTTTCTCTTTATGTCTCTTCCCAAGACCACTTCCCCCACCAAACTGGCCCAGTAATTGAAACTTCCAGTTGAATCAGTCCCATGGAAATGGAGCACAGAAAACCAATACTAACCACAGCAGAAAAAAAAAAAATCTCTAAACATTTTAACTTGGTTGTTAAATTTTCTCATTTAATGAAATCTCATGAGAATAACTGGATGCTGAGTCAATGAGCCAGCAAGTATTTATTAATAACTGCTAAGTACAGAGCATTGTCTCAGGCACTATGGATTAATAAAAATAAATAAATAAATAAAACCAGATGTTTAGTCCAAAAGAGCATAAAATATGTTAGGGGCACAGACTAGAGAATATTATGTAAGATATTATATCATATAATAAAGAGTTAATTTCTAAGATTACATTTTAGAAATTAGGAGAAAAAATAGTATAATGTGTGTTTTAGTCACTATGATATCTAATTTCTGGTATTAAAAATAGAACTAAAAGACCAGAACAATGGTAAAAAGTACAGAGGGGAGTAAGTGGATTTGAATTATAATCCCTCACATTGCACTAAAAGAAGGGAAAGTTACTCATTAATATTAGATTTTGTTAAACATACATATTAAGATTTCTAGAGAAATCACTAAAAGAACAGACACAGAGAGTATAACTCCCAAAATAGTCTAGAGGGGAAATTCAATCCAAAAGTAAACCAAAAAAAAAGAAAAAAAGAAACAGAAAAATTAGAAATTGAAAGCACAAAGTAAGATTATAGATAGAATTTTAAAGTACTGGTAATTAAAACAAATGTAAACAGACTAAAATCTTTAGTTAAAATCAAGATTGCCAAACTGAATTTTTCAAAAATACAACAATGAACTCTTTATGTGAAATTCAAAAGAGAATTAAAACACTAAAGGGTTTAAAGTTGAAGATTAAAAATTGTATGTCACTATCACACACATGAAAAAATGTTCATCATCACTAGTCATCAGGGAGATTCAAATTAAAACCACATTGAGATATCACCTTACACCAGTTAGAATGGCCAAAATTAGCAAGACAGGAAACAACATGTGTTGGAGAGGATGTGGAGAAAGGGGAACCCTCTTACACTGTTGGTGGGAATGCAAGTTGGTGCAGCCACTTTGGAGAACAGTGTGGAGATTCCTCAAGAAATTAAAAATAGAGCTTCCCTATGACCCTGCAATTGCACTACTGGGTATTTACCCCAAAGATACAGATGTAGTGAAAAGAAGGGCCATCTGTACCCCAGTGTTTATAGCAGCAATGGCCACGGTCGCCAAACTGTGGAAAGAACCAAGATGCCCTTCAACGGACGAATGGATAAGGAAGATGTGGTCCATATACACTATGGAGTATTATGCCTCCATCAGAAAGGATGAATACCCAACTTTTGTAGCAACATGGATGGGACTGGAAGAGATTATGGTGAGTGAAATAAGTCAAGCAGAGAGAGTCAATCATCATATGGTTTCACTTATTTGTGGAGTATAACAAATAGCATGGAGGACATGGGGAGTTAGGAGAAGGGAGTTGGGGAAAATTGGAAGGGAAGGAGAACAATGAGAGACTATGGACTCTGAAAAACAATCTGAAAGGTTTGAAGAGGTGGGGGTTGGGAGGTTGGGGAAACCAGGTGGTGGGTATTAGGGAGGGCATGGATTGCATGGAGCACTGGGTGTGGTGCAAAAACAATGAATACTGTTATGCCGAAAATAAATAAAAAAAAATGATTTAAAAAAATTGTATGTCAGACAAATATTAAGCAAAATAAATCTGGTTTTAATAATACATAATAGATCCCCATTCAAAAATCATTATTAGAGATATATGCAAATACTGCTAGAGATCAAATAACATAAAAATTATTACTAGTGATATTATAAATTATTGCTAGGATATAATAGTTATATAATAATGTTAGCTATACTGGAATTTTAAACTTAAAAAAAACATATAAAAATTTAGTTATATAATAGACATTAGACGCAAAACAGTGATACACAAAGTAACTACATATGGGTCAAAATTTTAATTACCCTGAAGACGTCATTTTAAACTTGTATATATCTAGTAACATAACTTCAAAACATATAAAGTAGAAATTGCCAATAGACAGGAGTTTGAAAATTCACAAAGATGAAAGGAGATTTTAACACATCTCTCTTAAAAACTGATTCATCAAGCAGATGAAAAAATCATGAAAGATATTGAGCAACACAGCACATAAACCACAAAACCTGGAGAATTCTTCTCAAAGGGATGTTAACAAAAATGAACCATATTAAAGCAGTAAAACAAGTCTTGACAAATTTCAAAACCATTGGCACAGTGTAGAATACATCTGTATGTATTAGAATATGTGTATAAAAACAAATGTATATATTAATATATCTAACATAAATGTTTATTTATATTCGAATATAAGTTACCAGTCAATACTTATAAAACAGAGAACAAACTGATGGTTGCCAGAAGGGAGGGAGAACAAAAGAGGAGCAAAATGGGTGAAGGAAAGTGGAAGATACAGGCTTCCAGTTATGGAATGAATAAGTCATTAGAATAAAAGGCACAGCATGGGGAATATAGTCAATGACACCGTAATAGCACTGCATGGTGATGAAGGGTAGCTACCTTTGTGGTGAGCACAGCATAATGTTAGAGAAGTTGAATCACTATGCTGTACGCCTGAAACTAATGTAGCATTGTGTGCCAACTGTAATCAAATTTTGGGGTGCCTAGGTGGCTCAGTAGGTTAAGCCTCTGCTTTCGGCTCAGGGCATGATCCCAGGGTTCAGGGATCGAGCCCCACATAGGGCTCTCTGCTCAGCAGGGAGCCTGTTTCTCCCTCTTTGTCTGCCTGCCTCTCTGCTTACTTGTGATCTCTCTCTGTCAAATAAATAAATAAAATCTTTTTAAAAAAAAATACTCAAATTTTTAAAATTTTAATAATTAAATACAAATGGAAAAAAATTAGCCATCAATAGCAAAAACAAAACAAAACACTCATGCATTTAGAAATGTTAAAATAAGCTTTTAAATAACCTACAGGTTAAAGAAGAAAGGAGATATCAAAACAGAAATTAGAAAATACTTAGAGCTGAACACTATCTTGTATCTAATCTAAGGCAGGCAGTTTTTTACATTTTAACATCTCTGAAATCAGAATATATCTTATAATCAATGATAACTTTCAACCATAGTCGGCCAGATGACATAATTGCCATTACCTTCACAATGGATTGTTATTCCTGGTGACATAAGAAGAAAATTCCTTCCTTCATATTTGAGTGTGTAAAAATTCAGGATCATTTGAGGGGGAAAAAAAAAGACAAATTCTGTTTGTTCACCAAAAATGATCCAGTGGCATATTTCCGGTAAGATCAAGAAAGCACCTGTGTCGGGGGGCACCTGGGTGGCTCAGTGCTTAAGCCTCTGCCTTCAGCTCAGGTCACGATCTCAGGGTCCTGGGATCGAGTCCTGCATCGGGCTCTCTGCTCTGCGGGGAGTCTGCTTCCTCCTCTCTCTGCCTCTGCCTGCCTCTCTGCCCACTTGTGATCTCTCTCTGTCAAATAAATAAAATCTTTAAAAAAAAAAAAAAAAAGAAAGCACCTGTGTCAAAAGTCACAGAATAGCTATAAGAATTATGGAAGAAAATCCCAGGAAAAATAGTAAAGCACTCTTTAAGGAATGCCTTTGACGGCAGAGAGGATGACATAATATGGACAAAAATCAAAGTCTATGACTGTATCAATAAATGATTCAGAAGAAATGGATTCTGAATGTGAAGAAATTTGATTTTACATATATGCATTTCTTTCATATATATGCACAAGAGCAATATGTGGCATAACTACATTTTTAAAAGTTTATAGAATCATCCAATAAGTGTAGAATAAAAATTAGAAATGATGAGAAACCATAATGCTGGAATTGTATTTTTTCCTAAGTGTTATATAAAATAACCCTTAGAATAAATGATGCACTATGGTACTATATGTGGCCAATTGTGTGATAAAGCTAAGAGAAAGTACTGAACACTTATAATAAAGAGATGAAATTCTGAAAATAAATGAGTTCAGCATCCAAATAAAGAAATTTAAGAAAATAAATGGAAAAAAATTAAATGAAGGAAATAGCTAAGAGAAGAAAAACTAATAAAAAAGAAAACATAAATATGATGTAGAAGGTCAATAAACCCAAAAATTCATTCTTTAAAAAAAAAAGTGACTAGAAACATTGATCAAGGAAAAAAGAGAAAAGTAGAAACAAATAATAATAAAGAATAAACATAAATGAAGGCACAGCAGACATTAACAACTGTGATGAGATGAAAATGTATGATGAAAATTTACATGAAATGAACACATTTCTACCAAATGTAATTTAACAAAAACTTATCAACACAGCAAAACTGGCTCAAAAAGGAAAAGGAGACCTTCTTTTTATACTATAAATATTGAAAAAATTGAATCAGAATTTAAAACTAAGCACAATGTCACTAAGTATAAATGTTTTTTTCAGGGATGTTCTATGAAACATTCAAGAAATATGAATTCAGTCTTACATAAAACTCCTTCAGAATCCAGAAAAATTAGGAAAAGTCCCACTCTTTATGGGCTAGTTCACTCTTGATCCCCATTGCCAATCTCACTTATGAATATAGATGCAAAATTCTCAGTAAAATATTAGCAAAAATAACTCACCAACTTATGAAAAAAGTTATACATCTACATGAAAATGATTCATAATGACCAAACACGTTCATTCCAAAGATGTAAGATTTAGTACTATAAAATGTATTACTTTAATTTACTCTGTTAATGAATTAAAAAAGAAAACATGATCTTCTCAATAAATTTTTTTCCTAAATTATCAGCGAAGTAGAATAAAAAGAGCCTTCTTTATTTAAAATGATAGAAGGTATTTTTTTTTTATTTTCAGCATAACAGTATTCATTGTTTTTGCACCACACCCAGTGCTCCATGCAATTCATGCCCTTTCTAATACCCACCACCTGGTTCCCCCAACCTCCCACCCCCCGCTGCTTCAAACCCCTCAGATTGTTTTTCAGAGTCCATAGTCTCTCATGGTTCACCTCCCCTTCCAATTTCCCCCAACTCCCTTCTCTTCTCTAACTCCCCTTGTCCTCCATGCTATTTGTTAAGCTCCACAAAGAGGGTATTTTTAAAAACTCTTTAACAGACACCATACCTGATGGTAAAACAGAAAATTATTTCTTTTGAAAGGAGAAACAAGGCTGTGATCATATAGTTGTTAGTACTCTGCGTTGTGAAAGGAGAAACAAGGTAACAATATTGATTTTCATTACTTTTGTCACCAAACTAGGAACTCTGGTTGGTTCCGATAAGACAAAAAAAAAAAAAAAAAAAAAGAATTAAAGTGTTAGGATTGAAAGAAAAAAATATGTATTTTACCACATGCAAAACACAAAAGAATCTACAGATAATTTTTTAGAAATGATAGAAGTTTATCACTATGATTAAGCTATAAATTTAATAAAGAAATATTAATGGTTTTCCTATTCAATATCTATAAATAGTTAAAAACATAATTTTAAAGTATGCCATGATAATTCACTAATTCAAAAACTATGTATTAAGTGGCCATTATGTGTCATGAACTAGTCAATGGGCTGGGACAATAGAAATTAAAAACACAGATACATAAATAAATAAAGGACAAAAATTTCTGCCCATGTCAAGTTCACTATAGATACATTACATACGGGGGCGAGGAGTCAAGATGGAGGAGAAGTAGCAGCTGAGACTACTTCGGGTAGCGGGAGATCAGCTAAATAGCTTATCTAAAGATTGCAAACACCTACAAATCCAACGGGAGATTGAAGAGAAGAAGAACAGCAATTCCAGAAACAGAAAATCAACCACTTTCTGCAAGGTAGGACTGGCGGAGAAGTGAATCCAAAGCGACGGGAAGATAGACCGCGGGGGGAGGGGCCGGCTCCCGGCGAGCGGCGGAGCAACGGAGTAAAATCAGGACTTTTAAAAGTCTGTTCCGCTGAGGGACATCGCTCCAGAGGCTTAACTGGGGTGAAGCCCAGGCGGGGTAAGCGCGGCCTCAGGTCCCGCAGGGTCGCAGAAGGATCGGGGGTCTCTCAGTGTCGCAGAGCTTACCGGTATTAGAACGGGGAAGCCGGCTGCAGAGACAGAGCCGAGGAGTGACTCTCAGCTCAGGGTTGCCTTGAACCGGTCGCAGGCTCGGTCAGCTCGGAGCGCGGCCGGAGGCCAGGGTGACGGGAGTCATTTGGCGCTGTTCTCTGAGGGCGCACTGAGGAGTGGGGCCCCGGGCTCTCGGCTCCTCTGGGCCGGAGACCGGGAGGCCGCCATCTTTATTCCCGTCCTCCGGACTCTACGGAAAGCGCTCAGGGAACAAAAGCTCCCCAAAGCGAACCCGAGCGGATGACTCAGCGCGGCCCCGGGTAAGGGCAGTGCAACTCCGCCTGGGGCAAAGACGCTTGAGAATCACTACAACGGGCCCCTCCCCCAGAAGATCTACGGGAAACCCAGCCAGGACCAAGTTCACCTACCAAGGAGAACGGCGGAATTCCAGAGGAGAAGAAAGCAAAGCACGGATCTCATGGCTTTCTCCCCATGATTTTTTAGCCTTGCAGTTAATTTAATTTTTTTTTCTTTTTCAATTTTTTTTCTTTCTCTCTTCTTCTGCTAAATTTTTTTCAACTTTTACCATTTTCTTTTTTTTAACGTTTTTTAAATAGTTTATCTAATATATATATATTTTTTCCTCTTTTTATATTTTTTTCTTTATCGGCTTTCTTTTTTTTAATAGTTTTTTTTTTTCTTTCTTTCTGAACCCCTTTTTATCCCCTTTCTCCCCCCTCACAATTCAGGATCTCTTCTGATTTGGCTAAAGCATATTTTCCTGGGGTTGTTGCCACCCTTTTAGTATTTTACTTGCTCCTTCATAAACTCTTATCTGGACAAAATGACAAGGCGGAAAAATTCACAACAAAAAAAAGAACAAGAGGCAATACCAAAGGCTAGGGACCTAATCAATACAGACATTGGTAATATGTCAGATATAGAGTTCAGAATGATGATTCTCAAGGTTCTAGCCGGACTTGAAAAAGGCATGGAAGATATTAAAGCAACCCTCTCGGGAGATATAAAAGCCCTTTCTGGAGAAATAAAAGAACTAAAATCTAACCAAGTTGAAATCAAAAAAGCTATTAATGAGGTGCAATCAAAAATGGAGGCTCTCACTGCTAGGATAAATGAGGCAGAAGAAAGAATTAGCGATATAGAAGACCAAATGACAGAGAATAAAGAAGCTGAGCAAAAGAGGGACAAACAGCTACTGGACCACGAGGGGAGAATTCGAGAGATAAGTGACACCATAAGACGAAACAACATTAGAATAATTGGGATTCCAGAAGAAGAGGAAACAGAGAGGGGAGCAGAAGGTATATTGGAGAGAATTATTGGAGAGAATTTCCCCAATATGGCAAAGGAAACAAGCATCAAAATCAGGAGGTTCAGAGAACCCCCCTCAAAATCAATAAGAATAGGTCTACACCCCGTCACCTAATAGTAAAATTGACAAGTCTTAGTGACAAAGAAAAGATCCTGAAAGCAGCCCGGGAAAAGAAGTCTGTAACGTACAATGGTAAAAATATTAGATTGGCAGCAGACTTATCCACAGAGACCTGGCAGGCCAGAAAGAGCTGGCATGATATATTCAGAGTACTAAATGAGAAAAACATGCAGCCAAGAATACTATATCCAGCTAGGCTATCATTGAAAATAGACGGAGAGATTAAAAGCTTCCAGGACAAACAAAAACTGAAAGAATTTGCAAATACCAAACCAGCTCTACAGGAAATATTGAAAGGGGTCCTCTAAGCAAAGAGAGACCCTCAAAGTAGTAGATCAGAAAGAAACAGAGACAATATACAATAACAGTCACCTTACAGGCAATTCAATGGCACTAAATTCATATCTCTCAATACTTACCCTGAATGTTAATGGGCTAAATGCCCCAATCAAAAGACACAGGGTATCAGAATGGATAAAAAAACAAAAACCATCTATATGTTGCCTACAAGAAACTCATCTTACACCCGAAGACACCTCCAGGTTTAAAGTGAGGGGGTGGAAAAGAATTTACCATGCTAATGGACATCAGAAGAAAGCAGGAGTGGCAATCCTTATATCAGATCAATTAGATTTTAAGCCAAAGATTATAATAAGAGATGAGGAAGGACACTATATCATACTCAAAGGAACTGTCCAACAAGAAGATCTAACAATTTTAAATATCTATGCCCCTAACGTGGGAGCAGCCAACTATATAAAACAATTAATAACAAAATCAAAGAAACACATAGACAAGAATACAATAATAGTAGGGGATTTTAACACTCCCCTCACTGAAATGGACAGATCATCCAAGCAAAAGATCAACAAGGAAATCAAGGCCTTAAATGACACACTGGACCAGATGGACATCACAGATATATTCAGAACATTTCATCCCAAAGCAACAGAATACACATTCTTCTCTAGTGCACATGGAACGTTCTCCAGAATAGATCACATTCTTGGTCCTAAATCAAGTCTCAACCGGTATCAAAAGATTGGGATCATTCCCTGCATATTTTCAGACCACAATGCTCTAAAGCTAGAACTCAATAACAAGAGGAAATTTGGAAAGAACCCAAATACATGGAGACTAAACAGCATCCTTCTAAAGAATGAATGGGTCAACCAGGAAATCAAAGAAGAATTGAAAAAAATTATGGAAACAAATGATAATGAAAACACAACAGTTCAGAATCTGTGGGACACAACAAAGGCAGTCCTGAGAGGAAAATATATAGCGGTACAAGCCTTTCTCAAGAAACAAGAAAGGTCTCAGGTACACAACCTAACCCTACACCTAAAGGAGCTGGAGAAAGAACAAGAAAGAAACCCGAAACCCAGCAGGAGAAGAGAAATCATAAAGATCAGAGCAGAAATCAATGAAATAGAAACCAAAAAAACAATAGAACAAATCAACGAAACTAGGAGCTGGTTCTTTGAAAGAATTAATAAGATTGATAAACCCCTGGCCAGACTTATCAAAAAGAAAAGAGAGAGGACCCAAATAAATAAAATCATGAATGAAAGAGGAGAGATCACAACGAACACCAAAGAAATACAGACAATTATAAGAACATACTATGAGCAACTCTACGCCAACAAATTTGACAATCTGGAAGAAATGGATGCATTCCTAGAGACATATAAACTACCACAACTGAACCAGGAAGAAATAGAAAGCCTGAACAGACCCATAACCAGTAAGGAGATTGAAACAGTCATCAAAAATCTCCAAACAAACAAAAGCCCAGGGCCAGACGGCTTCCCGGGGGAATTCTACCAAACATTTAAAGAAGAACTAATTCCTATTCTCCTGAAACTGTTCCAAAAAATAGCAATAGAAGGAAAACTTCCAAACTCATTTTATGAGGCCAGCATCACCTTGATCCCAAAACCAGACAAGGATCCCAACAAAAAAGAGAACTACAGACCAATATCCTTGATGAACACAGATGCAAAAATTCTCGCCAAAATACTAGCCAATAGGATTCAACAGTACGTTAAAAGGATTATTCACCACGACCAAGTGGGATTTATTCCAGGGCTGCAAGGCTGGTTCAACATCCGCAAATCAATCAATGTGATACAACACATTAATAAAAGAAAGAACAAGAACCATATGATACTCTCCATAGATGCTGAAAAAGCATTTGACAAAGTACAGCATCCCTTCCTGATCAAAACTCTTCAAAGTGTAGGGATAGACGGCACATACCTCAATATTATCAAAGCCATCTATGAAAAACCCACCGCAAATATCATTCTCAATGGAGAAAAACTGAAAGCTTTTCCACTAAGGTCAGGAACACGGCAGGGATGTCCGTTATCACCACTGCTATTCAACATAGTACTAGAAGTCCTAGCCTCAGCAATCAGACAACAAAAGGAAATTAAAGGCATCCAAATCGGCAAAGAAGAAGTCAAACTATCACTCTTCGCAGATGATATGATACTCTATGTGGAAAACCCAAAAGACTCCACTCCAAAACTGCTAGAACTTATACAGGAATCCAGTAAAGTGTCAGGATATAAAATCAATGCACAGAAATCAGTTGCACTTCTCTACACCAACAACAAGACAGAAGAAAGAGAAATTAAGGAGTCCATCCCATTTACAATTGCACCCAAAACTATAAGATACCTAGGAATAAACCTAACCAAAGAGACTAAGAATCTATACTCAGAAAACTATAAAGTACTCATGAAAGAAATTGAGGAAGACACAAAGAAATGGAAAAATGTTCCATGCTCCTGGATTGGAAGAATAAATATTGTGAAAATGTCTATGCTACCTAAAGCAATCTACACATTTAATGCAATTCCTATCAAAGTACCATCCATTTTTTTCAAAGAAATGGAACAAATAATCCTAAAATTTATATGGAACCAGAAAAGACCTCGAATAGCCAAAGGAATATTGAAAAAGAAAGCCAAAGTTGGTGGCATCACAATTCCGGACTTCAAGCTCCATTACAAAGCTGTCATCATCAAGACAGCATGGTACTGGCACAAAAACAGACACATAGATCAATGGAACAGAATAGAGAGCCCAGAAATGGACCCTCAACTCTATGGTCAACTCATCTTCGACAAAGCAGGAAAGAATGTCCAATGGAACAAAGACAGCCTCTTCAATAAATGGTGTTGGGAAAATTGGACAACCACATGCAGAAAAATGAAATTGGATCATTTCCTTACACCACACACGAAAATAGACTCAAAATGGATAAAGGATCTCAATGTGAGAAAGGAATCCATCAAATCCTCGAGGAAAACACAGGCAGCAACCTCTTCGACGTCAGCCGCAGCAACATCTTCCTAGGAACATCACCAAAGGCAAGGGAAGCAAGGGCAAAAATGAACTTTTGGGATTTTATCAAGATCAAAAGCTTTTGCACAGCAAAGGAAACAGTGAACAAAACCAAAAGACAACTGACAGAATGGGAGAAGATATTTGCAAATGACATATCAGATAAAGGGCTAGTGTCCAAAATCTATAAAGAACTTAGCAAACTCAACACCCAAAGAACAAATAATCCAATCAAGAAATGGGCAGAGGACATGAACAGACATTTCTGCAAAGACGACATCCAGATGGCCAACAGACACATGAAAAAGTGCTCCATATCACTCGGCATCAGGGAAATACAAATCAAAACCACCATGAGATATCACCTCACACCAGTCAGAATGGCTAAAATTAACAAGTCAGGAAATGACAGATGCTGGCGAGGATGCGGAGAAAGGGGAACCCTCCTACACTGTTGGTGGGAATGCAAGCTGGTGCAACCACTCTGGAAAACAGCATGGAGGTTCCTCAAAAGGTTGAAAATAGAACTACCCTATGACCCTGCAATTGCACTGCTGGGTATTTACCCTAAAGATACAAACGTAGTGATCCGAAGGGGCACGTGCACCCGAATGTTTATAGCAGCAATGTCTACAATAGCCAAACTATGGAAAGAACCTAGATGTCCATCAACAGACGAATGGATAAAGAAGATGTGGTATATATACACAATGGAATACTATGCAGCCATCAAAAGAAATGAAATCTTGCCATTTGCGACGACGTGGATGGAACTAGAGGGTATCATGCTTAGCGAAATAAGTCAATCGGAGAAAGACAACTATCATATGATCTCCTTGATATGAGGGAGAGGAGATGCAACATGGGGGGTCGAGGGGGTAGGAGAAGAGTAAATGAAACAAGATGGGATTGGGAGGGAGACAAACCATAAGTGACTCTTAATCTCACAAAACAAACTGAGGGTTGATGGGGGGAGGGTGTTGGGAGAGGGGGTGGGGTTATGGATATCGGGGAGGGTGTGTGCTATGGTGAGTGTTGTGAAGTGTGTAAACCAGGTGATTCGCAGACCTGTACCCCTGGGGATAAAAATATATGTTTATAAAGCTGTAAAAAAAAAAAAAAAAAAAAAAAAAGAAAGAAAGGATGAATCCCCAAGTTTTGTAGCAACATGGACGGGACTGGAAGAGGTTATGCTGAGTGAAATAAGTCAAGCAGAGAGAGTCAATTATTATATGGTTTCACTTATTTGTGGAGCATAACAAATAGCATGGAGAACAAGGGGAGTTGGAGAGGAGAAGGGAGTTGAGGGAAATTGGAAGGGGAGGTGAACCATGAGAGACTATGGACTCTGAAAAACGATCTGAGAATTTTGAAGGGGTGGGGGGTGGGAGTTTGGGGGCACCAGGTGATGGGTATTGTAGAGGGCACGAATTGCATGGAGCACTGGGTGTGGTGCAAAAATAATGAATACTGTTATGCTGAAAAAAATTAAAAAAAAATTAGATACATTACATACGTATATATAAAAATGTTATACAAAATATAGCATATATATCATATATTATATTATCATATATATTTAGTGTATATTTTTTCTATAAATGTAACAATAGATATATAAGACCTTTATGGAGAAAATTATAAACATATAGAAAGAAATACCATGCTCAATATAATGGGATACCAGTTCTCTAACAACTGATCTACAGTTTCAAGGTAAAATCAGAGTATCAAGAGGTTGCAGGTATGCCTATGGGGGTGTGCATAAATTTACTTGCTGATTCTAAAACTGGAAGAGAAAAATGCCAAGGGCCATAACATTCTGAAATGAACAGCACCAGACTGAAAGATTTGCCTTACTTTATAATAATATTAATTATAAACTTCTACTAACAAAAAGCAACAAGTAAATATTGGAGAGGCAGCACAGTATACAGGGCCAGACTGCCTGAGCTCAAACTTTGGGTCTGCCACTTTCCAGATGGGTGACTCTGGAAAAGTTAAGCTTTTGTGCCTCAATGGCCACATCTATAAAATTAGGGTAATAAGAGTAACTTCCTTATAAAGATTAGCAGAGTTAATCTTTATAAAACTCTTAGAACAGCAACTGGCACATAGTAGGCACTACACACATATTTGATAAATACATAGAAATATGGAAAGACAGGTAATTCCATCAACTCCATGCATTTATGAAAGCCTGATATATAAAACAGGTATAACACTGCTAATGATTTGGGGGAAATGAACAATTTGATAAATGGTACTAAAATATCCAGATGTGGGGAAATGAAACTAAATCCCTACCTCACATCCTAATAAAAAATGCATTTTAGATCTGACTAGGGTTTAAATCGAAGTGGAAAAATTTTTTTAACATTCAGAAGGAAATATAGGAGAGAATTCCTAAGATCTCAAACAAGATGGCAAAAGCATGAACCATGAAAGATCAGGTTTGATGACATTAAATGAGGATTTGTCCCTAAGATACCATAATGAAGGTAGCAGAGTGGCACAGGGGAAGCATGCTGGCCCATAAGATACCACAATAAAAATGAAAATATGCAGCACATTGGGAGAAGATATTTGCAACTAAAGATATATCCAGAATATAGAAAGAATAACAGAAAAAAAAAGAATAACTAGAAATAATAACTAGAAAATAAAAGAATAATAAAAAGAATAACTAGAATAACTAAAATACAACCAAACAGTGGGTTAAGCCTCTGCCTTTGGCTCAGGTCATGATCTTAGGGTCCGAGGATCAAGCCCCACATCAGGTTCTCTGCTTAGCGGGGAGCCTGCTTCCCCCTTTCTCTCTCTCTCTCTCTGCCTGCCTCTCTGCCTACTTGTGATCTCTGTCAAATAAATAAATAAATATAAATATAAATATAAATATAAATATAAATATAAATATAAATATAAATAAAATTCTGATTAGTAACTAGGGAACCATGACCCGAAAACACAATTATCACATTCCCAACCACCTAGTGGTGATGTGGATTACTGCCAGTGAAATACCAGGAAAATAAACTTTCACATCATCTTGTAAAGTTGACCCAATGCACGGCTATGACATGGTAATTCCGCTCATAGGCCTATATATATACACTTCTTGCACATCTGCACTGAGAGATGTATGCAAAAGTGTTTATAGAAGCACTGTACTGAAAATAAAGCTATAGATAATCATAATATGTAGCACACTTTACCCTGGTAACAAGGATTGCAGGAGCCATAAATAGAGCACTATTCAGCCGAGGCGAAAAAATGAACTACGGTCTCACATAACACAATGAATGACTCTCGTACAGACGTTGGTGAGGCAAATGAGCAAGTCACAGAAAAATGCATATAGTATATGAATCCACTTATATAAAACGCAAAAACAGGCAAAACTAAGCAATGTAGTATTTGGGGACACATTCCTTGGGTATGGAAACAAAACCAGGATAGTGGTCTCCTCTGAAAGAGTACCAGATTGTCAAGGACCAGAGTAACATCTAAAACATTGGTAGTATTTCTTTCTTTAAGCTGAGTGGTAGGGACATTTTGCTGCTTTGATACATGCATATATTTGATAGACACTCTCTAAATATATGAGATATCACATGAACTACATAAAAACAATTTTAACAAATAAAGAATACTTGTAATTTCTACCCTCAGCAAAATGTATAACATGGGGAGTTAGGAGAAGGGAGTTGGGAGAAATGGGAAGGGGAGGTGAACAATGAGAGACTATGGACTCTGAAAAACAATCAGAAGGGTTTGAAGAGGTGGGGGGGTGGGAGGTTGGGGGAACCAGGTGGTGGGTATTAGAGAGGGCATGGATTGCATGGAGCACTGGGTGTGGTACAAAAACAATGAATACTGTTATGCTGAAAATAAATTTAAAAAAATGATTAAAAAAAAAGAAAAAGAAAAAAAATGTATAATACTTTTAAAAATACATGTAGGGGTGACTGGGTGGCTCAGCTGATAAAGCGTCAGACTCTTGGTTTCGGCACGGGTCATGATCTCAGGGTTCTGAGATGGAGCCCCCTGGGGATCCCAGTCCCAGCATGGAGTCTGCCTGTCCCTCTCCCTCTGTTATTCTCCCCCACTCTTGAGTAAATAAATAAAATCTTAGAAAAAAAATATGTAAACAATGTTTATAAGTCATATGCATTTTATTTTAACTTGTTATGATAAGAACACTGAACATGCAAGGTTCTGATAAGAACCTCAGAACAGATATTGAAGTGGCATTTCTAGATGCTTCCACGCTGTGAAGCACGGCTACACAATGCATCTATCTCGCAGAACCGAATCTTGCTAACCACCTGTATGAAGTTTCCCAAAACTTTTTTTTTTTTTACTTGCATGTTTATCTCCCCACTCCGGGAAACTCTGATTTAATGACCTCTCTGACACCGAAGTAGGCTCGGTCTGATAGAGGAAGTACAATATGTTTTTTAAAAACCCAGTTTTGTAGTCAGAGAAATCTGGCTTAAATCCTGAGCAGTTAGCTGTAGGACTTCAGACAAATCACTTAATTTCTCCTTGTTCCAATTTCCTCATCTGAAAAAAATTTGGATAATAATATCTATTTCATAAGATTGTTGTAAATGCATTTATGAAAATTATGTGATTTTTTTCCATAAATTATGAAAATTAGAACAGTGTCAGACCCATAACTAGGGCATAATAAATAGTTGTGGGTAAAAACAGAATACTGTAGTCCTCTGATTATATTCCAAATGAAAGCATAGACCTCCCTTTTTCCTCTTCATACCACCTTTGTGCTCCCATCAAAAGGCAGAGTGCTCAAACCACAACTACACATGTATGCTCCTCTCCAGTACTAGCACTGTATCAGACGCTGACTCACTGTAAGCTCAGAAAAAAATAATTTAGACGGTGCAGGGAATGTGCCAGGGGATCAGTGATAAATAAATAAGAAGACTGTTCCACAATGACAAAGATGAAACTGGACTGCATCATTCATATGGCCCGAGGAAGCAGCTAGAAAAATAATGAGTAGGGATTGATAGATGGTTGGCTTCGTTGTTGGGGCTATCAAAGTCATACAGAATGTAGGATTACTTATGCTATTATAAACAATTTAGTACTAAAAGTTGATCGGATGTCATATCTAAATAATTTCATTATAGTATAAATCATATTTATTTTTCAGAAAACATTGATTGCAAGATCATAGGCTTTTTCCTTACATGAAAAAAGCCATTCTTCTATCAGTTTCTTAAGGAATTATAAAGAATTTATGTGAAACTAAGAGAGCATGGTTTTTGAACATGTCAGACATGATGGCATCCCTATTAGAGTACCTCAAGATTACTCCCCGATGAAATCATTACGAATGCAACTTCCTTAGAAATGCACATCATCAAGAATGCAAGTAAATCCAAAAGTAACTGTTTCCACATTGGCATAGAAATAATTTTAGTCTAAAAATAATAATAATAATAATTTTAGTCTAAGTAAACTCTTCATACATCAAGAATGAAATTACCAGGATATTTTCTGTTAATCACTTTATGTGTTTTTCCTTCATTGGCATGGCTCTGCTATTTTACACAAGGGAAGGGTCTCCACACTGAATTCAGTCATATGATCTCACTTCTATGCTATTATTATAGACACAAAAGCAAATGAAACCTCGTTAGAAGCCACCTACTTAATTTGACTAGAGGGGGTATTATGTTTGATTCTTCCCATCCAACCAGAGAGATACTTTTATCTTCAGCAAAACTGCACCCACACACATGCCCCCATGCCTAGCCCCATGGTCTTCTGTGGTTTCCTCACAAACCACACCCTCTCTGATCTGCAGAAGCTGCCTTGGGTCACCTCCCACACACACACAGGCATACACATAAACACACTTCACAAAAATTAGCCCTCATCAAAGGTGCAAAATTATTTTTCTTTTAGTCAGTTTTATCATTTCTCATAGTTTTCACAGATGATACGCTGACGTTTAAGTGGCTACTAATGATAGCCACCAACCTTTGATAAAATAAAAAGTGAGTTCCAACTTGGATGTACTTCTCAATTCATTTTCCCCTACTACAAGCCAAATGGAGCACTTACATCTGAAATCTGATTATGTCTGACTTCCACAAAGCCTACCACCAATAGTGCCCATTAGTTTACATGTAAGAGCTTTGCTTTTCAGGAAAAAAAGAAAAGAAAGAAAGAAAGAAAAAGAAGTGTAAAAGAAAATTGAACTCAGATTATGTTGTAAAGAATATTTATTTATAAAGTTTAAATTTTACCCCATCACTCACCTAGATGTGTTTCTGAGTATTAGTATTTTTGTTGTTGTTGCTCATAGAATCAGAGTTCTGGAGGGGTCCCTGAGAAGTCCTCAAGCCAATCACCGGGGTTCAGATGGAACTGTACCCCAACTAGGTTAAAGAAAAAAAAAAAAAAAAACTACCTCTCCTCTTGATGAAGTCCCAATAAGTAGCCACAACTTCTCTTCCTATCTTATCCCCTCAATCTCAAAACCTCATCAGGTCCTCAGATCTTTTTGGAATATACGATGAAGCCTCTTTTGTTTTGTTTCAGCTTTTTTTTTTTTTTTTTAGATTTTATTTATTTATTTGACAGAGAGACATAGTGAGAGAGGGAATACAGCAGAGGGAGTGGGAGAGGGAGAAGCAGGCTTCCCTCGGAGCAGGGAGCCTGATGTAGGACTTGATCCCAGGACTCTGGGATCATGACCTGAGCCAAAGGCAGACACTTTACGACAGAGCCACCCAGGCGCCTGTTGTTTCAGCTTTAGTAACATTTGCATAATAACCCTAATACTGAAAATTATTAATGAAGATAGAAATTAATGAGGCACAGAGAATAAGGCCATAGGAAGTGAGCATTATGCATGTTTGCCATGAAAGTCGCTCCCCTCCTGGCCTTCATTTCACAATGACCATACAATTAATGTTTGGATTCTTTCTATCTTGTTTTCCCCATCCCTGCTAAGATCACTTTTCCTCCCTTCTCCTGCACTTTGCTGGAAAAACAAAAGATGACAGATGTTAGGTAAGAGTCCTGGATTCTCCCATCAAATAGGAAGTCATGAAATCATGAAGTCGCTAACGGATAGAAAATTATTCTGTGGCCTGTGTTCATTTGCTGTCAAAATCCCTGTTAGCTCTCCCACTCCCCCGTAAATGAGGCCAACTTCCTGCTCCGGGAAGCAATGTCAGCAGAGTGAAGAAGTGTTGAACAGCCAGCCTCCAGGCTGAGCCGACCACGTCTAGTTCTCCCAGGCCCTCCAGCACACTCGCTGCATTGCAAGGACCCACTGACTGCTTTTCTTTTTTCTTTTTATTTTTTCAGAGTGCATTTAAATAGGCTTTCCATGGCACAATAAAAGAGAAACGTGTTCAGTAACAGTTTCTGAGATGGGAGAAAACTGAGGCAGGAACCAGGCCCACGTCTCATCCCTCTGCCACCCACGCAGAATGTGATAGTGTTGCCTCCTGCCCGTTGCTCTGCTTCTTCCATATGGTTGGAAAGTTGCCTCCCTTACTCAAAAAGGTAGAACACCTACTATAAAACTTCTACATGAAGAATTTGAGAAAACTTCTACATGAAGTTTTATAGTAGGTGTTCTACCTAGTTTTACTTGACCTCATAGTTTGTTTTCTCAAATTTTCCCCAGTATTTTAATATCTTGACTATATGCATGCACTCATTCATTCACTGTCTTACTTTACTCATTTACTGAGAGTCTACTGATTGAGTGTCAGACACCACGCTTGATTCTTGTTAGGAAATAGTGAGCAAACCTACACATTCCCTGTGTTCAGGGGAGCCTACAATCTATCTAGGGTAAGGATTAAATTAAAAAGTTACAAATGTGACCTTTGTACGAGGATATCATCACAAACATACACATACTTGGTGCTGGGAATTCAGTAAAGGCTGAGATGACCTAAATTGAAGGTGAGAGAAGACTTCCAATGAAATAGTGCTCAAGCTAAAATGCAGAGGAAACAAAGAAGCCCATTCTGTAACAAAGCCACTTTCCTCTCTTTGACACAAATCTATATTTCACTTGAGTCAACACTGCTCATAATTTCCATTAAGAATGAGAATGATCCATCTTCTCTTTTAAAGAAAAAGCTGGATACTGAAAATACAGATACTGTCTAGCTCTCTGTTGAACAACAAGCAGAACACAGCTAGGCTTTTCCCCCGTTGCTTTCCAAATGAAATTGTTAAACTCATAAAGATTAAAAGAACAGAACACCCTTCACATATAAAAGTCATATTGTTCATTTACCATAAGTAGGATACAAACTGGTGAGTTTGGGGGTGTTTGTTTTTGAAATAGCAGGTGAGCAAGGAAGGGGACGAGAGTGAAGGGAGAGGGAGTGAGAGAGAGAATCTTAAGCAGGCTCCATATCCAGCACAGAGCCTGACTCAGGGCTCAATCTCACAACCCTGAGATCATGACCTGAGCTAAATTCAACAGCTCAATGCTTAACCAGCTGAATGGTTAACCAACTGAGCCACCCAGATGTCCCTCTTGTGAACTCGTCTCATTTTTTGGCAATATCCATATTCCTTCTCATTTCATTTTCCCGGAGGTACAATGAAACGTACATGTTTGTAAAGACTGTTCGCTGGATTGAACAGGGAATCAGAATCCTACTCAATTCAAAATACTTTCTAACACCTTATCTAAGGTACCTCAAAAAAGCTGCATCCTTCATTGGACGACTTACAATACCATCTCAATTCTTCCTGAATTTTTTATTAAGATAGAGCTCTTTAAGTTCCATTGTTTTTTCTTAATCTTACAATCTGAACCCTTTCCTGTAATTCTGACTACGATTACCCACATGTCCAAAACCTAGATAAACAGAGTTCTCTCTTTAATTATTTAATTCTGCTACCTTGATTTTTGTCAGGGTAACATCCAGCATGTTGGCTTGGAGGCACAGTCTCGGGAAAACCGGACAAATTAATCAGGCTCAGTGACAAAGATCCTGTGTTTCTCATCTATATGGAAACATAAAATATGGCCCCGTCATACCTGGAGTGTTTCAGGAGTGATTACAGAGAAGCAACATAGATCTTGTCCATTACTCCCCCTTGTTTATGAGGCCTGTCATTCTATCAGAGAAGAAAATGAAATAAGTCTGCCGTGATTTGTCTTCACAGTACCACGCTGACTGTTTCCTAGTTTATCATGCATCTTTATTCACTCCTACATGATAGTCTCATTGACAGTTTCATGCTAGTCTTAAAGAAAGGGCAACTGCCAAGGTTATATAACAACGGGCCTGGAATCCAAAGAGATCAGCATCCAGGACAAGAAACCAAGAAGCTACAATCCAGGAATGCCTACAGGGTTGAAAAACTGGGAACCATACCAAAACAAAGAGTTTGAGTAATAAGCATCAGAAATTAAAAGCAATAGGACCTCAATACTAAGTGACATCTTTTTGTCATTTCCTGCTCATTCGTTTATTTTCTGTAAAGCAGGAAGTGGTTCTCAAGTTCAGGTTTCCCTGGCTGGAGTATTAAATGATAGACACAAAGGACAGCAGTGTCTGACCCTTGCTCTGGGCCTGTGCCCTACATAATAACATCATATATAACTCAGTAATCAACTAATAATCATGCTCTCTGCCGTTAGATTTCCATGAGGGCATTGTGCAAGATGGAAGTCATCTACTGCAATACTATCTTCAAAGTATTGATATGTTCTTAGATATCCCAAGGGTATCCTCGACACTCTGTGATGAATCTACCACCCAAGACTTTAGATAAACAATTTTCAAATACAGTTAAGTATACAAGCTACACAAACTCTTTGAGGTATTATATTGTATATGGTCACAACTTAGCTGGTATAAAAGTATCATATTTCATTTTATCTGACCTAAAAAAAAGAAAATAAACCAATATTTATTAAGCATCAAATATGTGGTAATACAAGGCTGTTTCATTCTTCAACCTCATTCTGTCTTTCCAAGACTGTTATGAAGTCCATTTCACAGGTTGGGAAACTGAAAGTTCCATGAAGTCAACAATTTGGTCAGAAGTCAGGGGAGCAAAGATAAGCACAGATACAACAGACAAGTCTCACTTCCAAATATCTGCCTACCTCTTGTTCATATAAAAAATGACTCCTGAGTTCCTGGTCAAGATGGTGGTCATAAGAACATGCTATTGTTTCTCCTTCCCACCCCAAATTCCTAGAAATTACAAAACAGCTTCTTGAAACTTAGATGAGGATCCCTCAGCAAATCTTAGATTCAAGCAAATTATTAGCAATCCCTGCAAGATGGGAGATAGCACATGAACAAAATAGTAAAACAAAGCTCCAACATCCAGACAAATGGACCGGAACTCAACAGCTATAAATACAAAGTGATTGCTAATGATGACAGCAAAAGAACAACAACAGCATGAGACAAATTCTAGATGATGTCACCATGACAGTCGATGGGATAGGGAAGGAAAAAAAAATGGAAAGAATTCTGTAGCTCTTTTCTTGGACAAGACAGAACAACACAGTAATTCTAAGCCATGTTAAAAATATACACATACATGTTAAAATACATATGTCAGACATATTTACACATGTAGTCTTTCAAAATACAAATTTTTATATTTTAAATACACGTGATTTAATTATCATGTCAATGCTGAATAAAACTATTTTTAAAGGGGGTCAAGCATGTGCATTAAAGATTTAGAAGGCCAAGAGAATTGTTTAGCTTCCTAATCATTAAATGGGAAGTAAATAAAGACTACAATAACATCAAATACAATGAGATGGTCAATTCCACAAAAAAAACAGAAAAGGGGGTGGGGAGAAAAAAGAAAGCATGGTAAACATAAATAAATTCCTATGAAGCAAAATTCAAATTAAACATAACTATATTGGGGCGCCTGGGTGGCTCAGTGGGTTGAGCCTCTGCCTTCGGCTCAGGTCATGATCCCGGGGTCCTGGGATCGAGCCCCACATCTGACTCTCTGCTCAGCAGGGAGCCTTTCCCTTCCTCTCTCTCTGCCTGCCTCTCTGCCTACTTGTGATCTCTGTCAAATAAATAAATAAAATATTTTTTTAAAAAAATAACTATATTAAACTCAAAAGGCAAAGCAAATATTTAAACTTGGAAATAAGACAATTTTAAATAACTCAGGTATTAAGGAATAAATTTAAAGACAAATTAGAAAGAGGAAATTAACAATAATGAAAGTACAGCATATCAAAACCTGCGGGGTATGCCTGAGGAGATTCTGAAGGAATTTTCAGCAGAGCTATATTTAATAGAAAATAAAGATATTAACCTAATATTTCATTAAATTGAAACAGTAATTAGTATGTTCTACCTCCTATCTCAATCTTCCATATAAAGATAAAAACAAAATAAACTCAATGGTGAAAAGTTTAAATTAATAAGCTAAATTAAATTAGTAACTTGAAAGTTTAACATCAGAATGGATGTCACAGAAAATTTTTCTAAGTCAAAAATAAAGTACCAATGAAATGAAATAGTGTTTTTTTGGTTTGGTTTGGTGCTTTGTTTTGTTTTTTTAAGATTTTATTTATTTATTTGACCAACAGAGATCACAAGTAGGCAGAGAAGCAGGCAGAGAGACGGGGGGCAGCAGGCTCCTCGCTGCGCAGAGAGCCTGATGCGGGGCTCGATCCCAGAACCCCGGGATCATGACCTGAGCCGAAGGCAGAGGCTTTAACCCACTGAGCCATCCAGGCGCCCCTTGGTTTGGTTTTTTAAGTAGGCTCCTCACCCAGTGTGGCCCCCAACACGGGACTTGACTTAGGACTCTGAGATTAAGAGTTGGAAGGTCAACTTACTGAACTACCCAGGCACTCCTGAAACAAGTTATTTGAAAATAACCAAAGAGAGCGGTACCTGGGTGGCTCAGTCGGTTAAGGGTCTGCCTTCAGTTCAATGTCTGCCTTCATGATCTCAGGGTTCTGGGATTGAGCCGGGAGTCAGGCTCCCTGCTCAGCAGGAAGTCTGCACCTTCCTCTCCTTCTGCCCTGCCCTCTGCTCATTCTCAGATCTCTCTCTCTCAAATAAATGAATAAAATCTTCTTAAAAAATAAAATGAAATAACCAAAGAGAGATGGTATATAAGCAATGAAAAGATGTCCAACGTCATTAGCCACCAGAAAAACAAAAATTAGTATCACACAGTCTCTATACACCTATCACAGTGGATAAAATAAAAACTAGTGACAACAGTAACAGCTGGAGAGGAGGAACTGTATCACTCACACATTGTATGGGAATACGTTGATGGGAATTTAAAATGGTAAACCTCTCTGGGAAACAGTTTGGTAGTTTCTTATAAAACTAAACACAAAATTACCATAAGACCCAGCAATTGCACTCTTGGACATTTATCCTAAAGTAATAAAAACGTATGTTCACACAAAAAGTTGTCAACAGGTGTTCATAGCAGCTTTAAGTCACAATTGCCAAAAACTGAAAATATCCCAGATGTCTATTTATATACATACCATTTAATACTGCTCAGCAATTAAAAGGAAGGAATTATTGATACACACAATAATTTGGGTGAATCTCCAGAAAATTATGCTGAATGAAATGTCAAAGACTAAAGGTTATGTAGTGTGTTTCCATTTATAGAACACTTTTGAAATTCAAAATTCTTATAAATGGAAAACAGATTAGGGATTGCCAGTGGGTAAGGATGGGAAAAGTGTGTATATACAGAAGGGAGGAGGAAAGAGGTATGTGTACTTATAAAAGGGGACCAGGAGAGATGACCGTGGTGATGGAACTCTTTTGTATCTTGACCACAGCATTGTAAACACAGATCTAGCCACATGATAAAATTGCATCAAATACATGCACACATACACACATGAGGAAGTACAAGCAAAATTCAACAAACTTGAGTAAGATCAGTGGATTGCATCAATATGAGAATACTGGTTGTGATATTACACTATAGCTTTGCAAAGCAGTACCACCATCAGGGAAGCTGAGTAAAGGGTATATGGGATCTCTTTGTATTATTTCCTACAACTTCATGTTAACATACCATGATCTCAATTAAAAATATTAATAGAGGCAAACATTTGGCAAATATAATCTAAGACAAAACACAAGTAAACATTAAAGAAAGCCTTAAAAAATAATATCATAAGGGAATATTATGAACAACTGTCAATGAATTTGAAACCTAGATGAAATAACAAATTTTCAGGTGCCTGGGTAGCTCAGTGAGTTAAGCCTCTGCCTTTGGCTCAGGTCATGATCTCAAGGTTCTGGGATCAAGTCCAGCATCGGGATCTCTGCTCAGCAGGGAGCTTACTTCCCCTCTTTTTCTGCCTGCCTCTCTGCCTACTTGTGATCTCTCTCTGTGTGTCAAATAAATAAATAATATCTAAAAAAAAAAGAAGAAGAAGAAATAAGTTTTCTAGGAAAAGATTACCTAAATCATCTCATGAAGAACTTAAAAATCTCAATCAATCAATAAATACAAAAGAAACTGAAACAGTAATCAATATGATCTACCTCCTAACTCTATGAGACCCAATTCCTCCATGCAGAAAAGTTACCATTATAACAGACCTGAGACTGCCATCATTAGAAAGATCAGTTTTCAAGGCTGGCTCTTGGCTGATTTCTGGGACCTCAACCAGGGAACACTTCCCTACATTGATATAAAACTTCCTCTAAATGAGTGGCTCACTGTGCCTCGATTGTTTGTATGAAGAGTATGGTTTATGCTAAAAACCTGCATTCTTAATGGGAGTCTGGAATTTTGGTGCACATTATAAGGGGGCTTATGTAACCAGCCCCCAATTAAAAAAAAAAAAAAAACCTGGGTGCTGAGTCTCCAATGTTCTTCCTTGGCATTGTTCATATATGGTCATGGTCATCTTGTTGCTGGGGAAATTAAGCAAACCCTGTGAGACCCCACTGGGAGAAGACCATGGAACATAGCACCTGGTTTCCTCCAGACTTTGTCCCCATTCACCTTTGCCTTTGTTGATTTTGCCTTGCACCCTTTTGCCGCAATAAAGCTTAGCTATGAATAAAACCAAATACTGAATCCTGTGAATCCTTCTAGCAAATCACCAAACTTGCGGGTGGTCTCAGAGAATCCTGACGCATCCCTTCGCTATCTAAAAAAAGGCAAAGGTCCAAGTAACTTTTTGAGCAAGCTTAACCAAATCTTTAAGAAAATTCATTTTATAGCTGCTCTCAAACATCTAAAAAGCTACCCTGCCCCATTAAAGAAAGAAATAGCTAACACCATGCTTTATTATGAAATGGGAAGCATTCTATTAAAATTAGAGAAAGGAAAAAGATGCTCGCTTTCATAGCTACTATTTCATATTTTACTGAGTGTCCTAGGAATGTAGTAAAACAAGGAAAAAAGAAATAAAACACATATGCTGGGATGGAGGAGACAGTCATCAGGAAGGATTGTTACTTAATAGAAAACCAAATGGAATCAACTGTTAAAATACTAGAAATAAGTTCATAGTGTAACAGGATATAAGATCAACATACAAGAAACAGTAATTCTCCTATACACCAGTAATGACCAATTAGATGGGTAATTTTAGAAAGAACATAAAAAATATATATATTTAGAGAAAAGACTATGAAATGCCCCGGGAATAAACCTGACAAGAAATACTCAAGATCTTTTTGGAGACAACTGCAAAATGCCCCCCCCACCCCCCCCCCACCCTGTCTCCCTCTTCTCCACTCTCTTTCTTCTCCCCTCTCCCTCTAACCACACTGGGCTCTGCTATCAATCTCCTACCATGAAGATTTGCATCTGTTGTTCCACCTAAAAAGTAGCTCTTTCTCAAGATGTACAAGTGGCTTAATTCCTCTCCTGATTCAACTCTGTTCAAATGGTACTTTATCAGTGAAGATCTCCCTAACCAGAGTGCACACGCGCTCGCATGCACACACATGAACTTTTATTGTTCTTTCTCCCTATACCCTACTGTATTTTTCTTCTGGGCACTTACCACTACACAACATAGTATATATTTGAATCTTACTTGTTTTCTCTTTTCCCTCACTAAAATATAAACTGCTTAAAAGTAGGCACATTTTAATTAATATCTCCAACACCTATAACAGCCCGTGTTGAAAAATATTTACTGAGTGAAGGACATACAAAAATACCTGAATAAACTGAGATATTTATATGCATGGAAGGAAAAGTTGATGCTAGAAGTAAGCTAATGATCTAGATTTAACCTATAAATCCAATGCAATCTTTTTTTAGTTTTGTTTTTTTGTTTTTGTTTTTGTTTTTTTTTTTTGAGAGAGAGTTAGACCAAGAGCAAGAAAGAGAGAGAGAGAGAAAGCACGCACGCATGCACAGAGGGAAAGGAAGAGGGAGAAAGACATTCCCCATGGAGCAGGGAGCCCCAGCATTCCATGAGGGGTTCAGTCCCAGGACCCTAACCCAAGTGGAAGCACATGCTCAGATGCTCAACTGACTGAGCCACCCAGGCACTCCTAAATCCAACACAACTTTATTCAAGAGCCCAATAGAATGTTTCATGGAACTCAATAATTCTGAAATTCACACAAAAGAGTCAATGCTCAGGAATAGCTAAAGCCTGGAATTACGTCCTACCAGGGATGAAAATATATTACAAAGATGTACAAATTAATAAAACATGACATTGGTTCACAATTAGACGTTTTGACCAATAAAATAGAATAAAAGAAGAACTGGGCCCATGGCATGTGAAAATTTTGTAGATGAGAAAATCAGCATTTCAAGTTGGTGGATTAAAGGCTTTTAATTAGTTAACTTTTGAAAACTCAAGTGCTTTATAAAGTGCTTTACATATGCCTCTGTTTCACAAGATATTTATATTTCAATTCATCACATTATACACATGAAACTTACACAATATTGCATCAATTCTATCTCTATAAAGCTGGGCGGGGAAAGATACTGAAAAAAATTTATATATAACTAAAGATTACTTTTACCTAAGCCTGCCTACCTCTTAGGTTTGGATAGGATTAAATAAGCTGATACATGGTAAAGAACAATAAAATCTATTAAAATGTCCCTAACAGTTTAGTGTGAAGAATTATTTGACAATTCTGTAATAATAAATGGAAAACTAATGGATGACCGCAGTCAAATCTTAATCTTTTTTTTTTATAAACATAAATATATTTTTATCCCCAGGGGTACAGGTCTGTGAATCACCAGGTTTACACACTTCACAGCACTCACCATAGCACATACCCTCCCCAATGTCCATAACCCCACACCCCATTCCCAACCCCCCTCCCCCCATCAACCTTCAGTTTGTTTTGTGAGATTAAGAGTCACTTATGGTTTGTCTCCCTCCCAATCCCATCTTGTTTTATTTACTCTTCTCCTACCCCCTTAACCCCCCATGTTGCATCTCCTCTCCCTCATATCAGGGAGATCATATGATAGTTGTCTTTTTCCGACTGACTTATTTCGCTAAGCATGATACCCTCTAGTTCCATCCACATCGTCGCAAATGGCAAGATTTCATTTCTTTTGATGTCTACAATAGCCAAACTATGGAAAGAACCTAGATGTCCATCAGCAGATGAATGGATAAAGAAGATGTGGTATATATACACAATGGAATACTATGCAGTCAAATCTTAATCTTATCTCTAAGTCTGAGTCTTAGTCTGTGTGCTGAATGGATTCAGATTCTAGTCTTCTATTCTCTTACCTTGCTCTACTGGCTCTTAGTTTGTCTTATATCTTTATTTTAATCATTGCCTCAAAAAGCGATCTGCCATGTACAAATACAACACAATTAAATATACAATTGCTTTATAAGCCACTTTGAGTATAAAAAATTAAATGGAACAGAAAGCTTCAACTACATTTTTTCACACTGAAGTAATTTACACATAGCCAGGTATGCTACCCTTAAAGCTGCATGGATTGGTGTTATCTGTCTACTTAAAACTAAACTCCTGCTGGGAATATAAATTGTTACAGAAAGCAACAAGTGGCTTTCTTTACTTATATTGTGAAAGATTACCTAACAAATACACACACACACACACACGTGTGTGTGTGCATATATATATATATATATATATATATATATATATATATATATATGGTTTTCTTTTCTAATAACCTCTACCTGAAAATGGCTCCTAAATCAGTACTTTGAATTTTATTCCAAAGGAATAAAAATGTATGGAGGAAAGGTTGGGGCAGTTATTTGTCAAGACAAATGAAGCCATAGGATAAATCTAATGCATCTTCTAGGCCTAGGATATAAAATGAGCCATGAATAATCAATAGTGACATAAATCCAGAAACGAACACATGTTAAAGTAAATTTGAAACTTCTTTATTGGGAGAGCAGTGGTGGGCTACTGATCCAGAATTGCAAGTAAGCTAGCAATGGTTTGTCTAATTAATAAGGGCTCTCTAAATTCAATTTATATAACCACCTAGAATAATTATAGAGCTCAGGAGAAGTTGAATGAGTAATAACACTATAAAATCCAAGGCAAAATGGTTTTTAATGCATACTGGAAGAAGCTCTGGTTTCTTAATGATTAATAATCATCACCTAAAATAACATAATTTGTCAAAGAATTTTATTCATCTTTCAACTAACTGTAGAGCAATAATACATCCCTGAGGTTTAAAAGAAAAAATTTCTCTTGGCTTCCTTCCCATAATATGCTCTTGGAGTCTTGGAGAGAGGAGCAACAATTTTAGCCTCAAACCTCCCCAACTAAAATCTCGCACCCTGTGTATGAAAGTCAAGGATTATTTGTCACTTCATCTTCAAGTCTGAGAAAATATGAATAAAGAAACACATTCACAGAAATCCCAGTAACAGATATAAGCCAAGTGAAAAAGGCTGGGTTTTTAGGAATAAACACCACTCTAATGTGTTCTGTTAAAGTAGGAAAATATATCAAGGGTTATTATAAAAAAAATTAGATTTGCTAATGATATATAAAGAAATCTCAGTGTTAACCATATTCCTTCCACAAAAATAGAAATTGTTAATCACCATCTCAATTGAGTTACTCACGGTGAGTCATCACTTACGTTGGCCTAATATAATCTGGGAAAGTCTCACTCGTGTTTATATTTTCAGGAGGTCCCCAAACCACCCCCTTTAAACTGAAAGATACAACAAAAAGAGAGACAATAGGGACACAGAGGTAGAAAATGCCACAGGGATTCTGCGTCACCTGGAAACTCCAGTCACTGAATAAATTAAGTGGAACTGGCCTCTAGCAGAGAGACAGTTGAAAATAGATAATTAAGGGGCACCTGGGTGGCTCAGTTGGTTAAACATCTGCCTTCAGCTCAGGTCATGATCCCAGGGTCCTGGGATCAAGTCCCACATCAGGTTCCTTTCTCAGCAGGAAGCCTGCCTCTCCCTCTGCCTGCTCTGCGTGCCGCTCCGTCTGCTTGTGCTATCTCCCTCTCTCTCTGTCTGGTAAGTAAATAAATCTTAAAGAACACAGGTAATTAAAATCATGATTTTATATAAAATTTCATAAAAGGAGGGTGTTACAGTGTGGCTTTACCAGTGACTGGACTGTTCATTTCCTAGGAATTTTTCATTGGAAGGAAAAGACATCTCTTCATTTCTCTCCTCTCACATTTTCATGTATCTCACATGTATATAAAACATATTGCATGTCATTTACACGTGCTACATGTACCTCTTTCTTTGAAAATATGTAAGGAATATACAGAATATCAGTGGTAGAGGGATCTGACATCACCCAATAAAACAAGAGGCTTGGTTAGATCATGTCACTATGATGACAAAACAATTTGGATTCTAGCTTCTCCATTGTACAAGGACAAAATAACAAACTGAGGCTAATTAGCAGGCACTATTTCTTACCCGTCCCTTAACATACATCTCAAATACCGTGGGTCCCACAGAAACGGTTTGCTGCCTATCTCAGCCCATTCAGCTTCTCCTGTGGTAATCATATAATTCAGTGGTACCTGTTATTGGTTAGACACCTGTGAGATATGTTAATATCTATAATTTTTCCTCCCCCCTCCTTACACTGCCGTAGCCATGCTGGCTTTCTTCTCATTACTCCTCAGATGTTAATAGGACAGGCACAATCCCATCAAAGGTCGGTGCCCTGGCTGTTCTCTGTCTGGCAGGCACTTCTGCCGGATATGCCCAGGGTAAACATACCTGGCTTCCTTGCTGCCTCCCACTCCCAAATGCCCAAATCCTGCTCTACCTCACCTTTTACCATCTGCTAATTGTCATCCTCATAATAGACTATTCATTCTCCTATTTACTATGTCTACTATTAATTTCCCATCCCATCCCCTTGTAGAATGTAAGTTCCATGACAGAGGAATCTTTTTTATTTCACTCTTGTATTCTAAGAGCCCAGAACAGTATCTAACACATCGTAGCGGCTCAACAAATATTTGGCAAATGAGAAAATGAACACAATGTCTCTAAGCCTCACACAACACATCAAATAGGTAATACCTTTCATTTAAGATAAGAAACAAAACCATAGAAAGATCAAGAAGTGGTCTAAGGTGACACAACCAGCAAGTACAGGAGCAGAACTATTTCTGCATTGTTCTAGGTCAAACAAGTTACTGTATCTACTACTTTGACCTCAAAAGTGACATTAGTGCTATGCATGCCTCATTTTCACTACCAGCACAGTGTCTTCTGTTCAGTAACACAGGAGTTTTCTAATAAAATGGAGCAGTGACCCTAAAAGGAAGCCAATTTTTTGACGTGCTATAAAGAATAACGTTAAGGAATTTGGATGCTCCATAAACATGAAAGAGAAGGGAAGGAGGAACATAACCATCATTCATCATCAGCAGTTCCAATTCTCAGAAAGTAAGCTATGAAGGGGAAAACGGTAGTGAAAATTAAGAGTCCATTTTCTTTCACCACCATCCTTTAGAAAGTCAAGTCGAAGAACCCACCTGTCCTAAGAGACTACACATTTCCAGTTTCCTTAATCTTACGTCGGAAGAATGATATCTTCTATTCTTATTCAACTCTGTGGGTAATAGTCTAGAAACAGACTTGAAATTAATAACACTTTTATTTGACAATCTAGAAATCAATGCCATGAATTTACCCAACCTTTCTTTGTGTCATTTTTTTCAGCTTGAAGATGAAGTATTGTGGCAATGAAAAAGCATTTATAGAAATTATCATAAAGCTGGGTTTTTTTGATATTTCCTTTATGATCCCTTCTCTTACTACTTAAGGAATTGGGAACAATTTTAAATTATATTTAATACCCAGCCACTATATTACTACACTACTACTAAACGTAGATGTGTTAATATGTAGAAATACACAAGTTCCCCTCACAATCTGGCAGTTAACACTACGCAATAATTTCACAAGGGATAGTACGAAGAGGGAGCATATGTGACGAAATACTCGTGAGAATATTCACATTCCAAGTGTGCACACTTTGCCATTTGAGCCATGAGGACAGAAAGTGAATTCTCAGCCATAAATTATGATGCAAATTCCCATTAAATTTTGGATTTTACATTCCTTGAGAACAGGGTCTTTGTCTTATTCACTTTTGTCATTTCAGAGCCAGAGCCAGTGACTGGCATGGAACAGACATTCAATAAATGTTTATGGAATCAGATCAAGACACCACAGGTCTCAACCAGAGATCCCCCTGCTCCAATTAAACAATATATGAAACACAACAATCTTATTTAATTCGCTATGTGACTTTATAACTGGCCAAAACCCTTGTGAGATTCCTACCAATTATTTGGATAGAACTAATTGTGCTTTTTATCTTTTCTGCATTGAATTAATGCCATCGACTCACTGTATAAATCTGCATATTCTTTTAAGTCCTCCCTTCTCTATTAATCGAAAGAAGGGACTATATGTTTTGGCATGCACCACACCGAAAAAAATATTTAAGGCTTGGGGCATCTGGATGGCTCAGGCACGTTAAGTGGCCAACTCTTGACTGCGGCTCAGGTCATCATCTCAGGGTTGTGAGACCAAGCTCTGTGTCAGGCTCCATGCTCAGCGTGGAGTCCGCTTGAGATGCTCTCCCCCTCTCCCTCTGCCTCTTCCCTGCTCACTCCCTCACTTTAGAATAATAAATAAATAAACCTTTTTAAAAAAATATGTAAGGCTTGTAAGTTTCCCAAACAGCTGTCACTTGTAGAAGAAATCTGATGAATAAATACCAGAGCAAGAAACAGAATACTCATGGGGAGTACACTTATTTTCTTTCACTGTAGAGTTTTCCAGACTTATAAATGCCATGAAAATGTACACATGATGTTTAAATAAGTGAAGACAGTAAAAGTGAAAGTGGAATTGTTTATCCCCTGAACTACTTTGGAATAAGAGCCATATATTTGTTTTTCTTCCCATCCCAATGTTGAACACATTGGCCCTCAATTTATGATGAGGCAGAAGTGTAAGGAGTGAAAAAATGTTATTCCAAAAAAGCATTTTTATAAAGGTCAGCTGTGCATGGAAGTACCAACAGTTTGATAACAATCAGCGTCAATAAGAGTACTGAATTCTTTTTATGAAATAAATTTATGGTACTATGAAAGCATTGTATGTACATTACCTTCAATGCAACTTTAGTAAGAGAAAGGCATTAAAACTCCTTTGACATTTGAGGAAATTGTGGTTTAAAATAAGCAACTTGCCCAAAGATACCCACACAGTGCATGGTCCAGCCAGGATGTGAATACAAGTGTGGCTGGTGTTCATATTCTTAACAAACATACCCTGAATAATTGGTTATTGGGGGACACACTGAAAGGAACACTACTACTGTTAAAAAAGGTCAATTAATTTCTTTAACATCCAAATTCCTTAATGTTATTCCTTATAATGCAGGAAAAAAATCAGCCTCTTCTTAGGTCATTGCTTCATTTTATTAGAAAGAATAACCCTGATGTGAGAAGGAAGTAACTTCTGGGGAAAGACTGAACTGTCAGAACACTAAAACAATTAAGTTTGTTGTATCACCAAGGTGCCTTTTCTGATTTTCTGATGAGAAAACAATCTTTCCCCACTGCCATATAAACCCTGTATTCTGTTCTGAAAACCTCCAGGCCAGAAAACACTACTAATAGGATTTGAGAACACAAAGCTCTGGAAATGAAAGGTTTGCTTAGAGAGAGAAGCACTGTCCCCCTTCCCCAAAAGAGGGCCATGCTGCTATGTTTTCAAAGCAGCACTGGTGGGGATAAATGCTAAGACTCAAGAAAACTGTCTTATTCTTTACGGCTCTCAATCCCAGCAAATGATTGATTTAATTCAGCTGTAAGGAGAGAGGTGCAGACAATCGTAAAATAGCAGAGCCCACGCCGTATATCTAGGCAATTTTCTATCAACATGATCACTGAGAAGAGTTCTGAAAGATCCAGAAGCAATTCACGTGAGAGGTACAATGGTTTGTTTTCTAGAAATGCAAGAATTTAGGATTTGAGGATCCACACCAATGAAACAGGAATACAAACTAACATAAAAATTGGAGCTTGCACTACAGTTTGAAATATGCTTAACTTCTAGCAAAGAAGATAGATGAGAAAAAGACGACCCTTGTTTTGCTCTGGTCAACACAAGACCTGTGTTACTCCTGTTACACAGTTTTATACTGTTATACAGTTTCTTTGTTCTGTATTGAGTTTCCTAGTTATTTCTGATGAAACTGAGCTCTGTGCATCTCACTGCAAGACCAGGAATCAAGGGCTGACTGCTCCCTACTCAAATTTATCCTCACAGCAGGGAAAAGGGGGGGAGGAGAAGGGGGGGAACTTTACTTTTTGCATGGTCTCAAATACCGTGCTTCCAAAAATATCAGTTGTATTCACACAAGCGCTGATAATTAATGATGTGATATCAACTGAAATCTATACACCTCTTTATTCTGATGGCAAATTCTGCCCTGAAGACTGAAAGTGTTCTGCAGATGAGAAATTTATCTGCATCAAAATCCAGCATAATACCAGGCATAAAATCCTTTCTAATTGTACATGTAAAATCCTGCTTAATACTTGGTCTATTTACTGGAAATGAGATGAAGGAAGAATTTGCTCAATATGCCTGCCTGAAAATGGACGGAGTATTCTGACTTGGTGCGCTCTTGTTGACCCATTTTCACAAATTCATCTAACTACTTGGACATCATCCTCTTAATTCTTAAAATCCAAAGCACACCCCTTATTATTTAATGCCTCAACATTCCTATGCCTCTTTTAACATCTGGTTGCTTTTCCACTGAAATTCTTTTCAAAGGACTGAACTGGACCTCGATCACTAAAAGAAGCATCCTATTAACATCCAAGGATTCAGTTCCTAATCTATCCAAAAAAGGGGAATGCTGGGTGCCTGGGTGGCTCAGGTGGTTAAGTCACTGCCTTCGGCTCGGGCCATGATCCCAGAGTGCTGGGATTGAATCCCACATCAGGCTCCCAGCTCCCCAGGGAATCTGCTTCTCCCTCTGACCTTCTCCCCTCTCATGCTCTCTCTCACTGTCTCTCAAATAAATAAATAAAAATCTTTGAAAAAAAGGAGGGGGGATGCTTTTCAGCACGAGACGGGCCATTTAACCTTACTATTGCTCTGCTTTTCCATCTACCTAAGGGATCACAGTGTACTCCAAGGCTAAAAGTATTGCATTGGCATCAACCTAACCTATATTCTAATGCTTAGTAGACATGTGATTTGGAGCCTTTATTCTCTTTGTCTTATTTTCAGCTGAACTAAATGAGAAAGTGTCTGTGAAAACTCAGGAAACTTTAAGAATTTTTATTTATTTATTTGACAGACAGATCACAAGTAGGCAGGAGAGGAGGAAGGAGGCTCCTTGCTGAGCAGAGAGCCCGACGTGAAGCTCGATCCCAGGACCGGAGACCATGACCTTAGCGGAAGGCAGAGGCTCTAACCCACTGAGCCACCCAGGCACCCCAGAAAACTCAGGAAACTTTAAAGTGATTGACAAGAAGTGATAGTTACATGGCCTGGTTCTGTGTCCTATTAAGATGAAGCTATGTCTATAATGTTGGGGTAGGTAAAGACAGTTTTATTAAAAATGGCTCAAAAGTCAAAAGAATCCATGAAAGAAGAGGTTCGATTGACCACAAAAAAAAAAAAAGTTAATTAATAAGTAAATAAGCTACTAAAACAAGACTGAAGAACTAACCATCATCTGGGGAAAATATCTGCAACATATAGAATAAACAGAAGACTCATATCCTTAATGTGCCAAAAAAAAAAAAAGACAATAAAAGATCAGCAAAAAGAAACTGCACACTAACAAAAATAATGGTTATAAGACATTACAAGGTAATTTGCAAAACATATACAAACGGTCAGTGAACATTAGGGACATTCACCCCCACTAAACATTGAGTATTAGAAATTAAATTTTTTTTCAACTATCAGACAGGCAAAGACATTTTTAAATCGACAAAGTCAACAATGGCAAGACGTGAAAGAGGTGGGCACACTCAAAATATATGGGTAGAGGGTGAAGTTGTCTCAGCCTTTCTTATTTGGCACTGTCATACCCAAATAAAAAATATGAATATGCTTTGTGCCAACAACCCCACTTTAGGAATTTGCTCCCAAATAGTAAAACATCCACACACCAAAGTATCTGTGGAAATCATGTCTACCACAAAATTGTGTATCTTGTAAGCATTGCAAGTGATTTAAATGTTCATCAATATGGGATTGCTCAAATGAAGTCTGGCATAGCCATACAGAGTAGCACCATATTCAAAAGCACGGCATATACTTAGAGTCACTGCCACAGAAAAGACATCCCTAATATGCTGTGAACATGGGAACAGGTTATGTAACAACAGGTAGAGTCTAGTCTCATTTATAAAAAGGCTATATGTGCATACGTGCATGTGCACAGAGGAATGTCAGAAGGCATATTCACTCAAGTATCTGTAGGTAGCAGGACTTCGGGTGATGATGATTTCTCATTTGTATTTTCTGCACTGTTTCATTTTTCTTCATGAGTATGAATCATTTTTATAATCAGATAAAAATAAAGCTGTTTTCATATTAGAAAACAAATATTATAGCTACTTCCCTAGAGATGATATTTTAATAATGATGTAAGTGCCCTAGGTTTTTCTATATGTTTTATAAAGCTTGAAAAGCTGGGATCCACAAGGAAAAGGGGAAAAAACATGAAAGGAAATTATAGCATTGCCAAGACGATTAAACGAAGAGCATCGCACATTCTGGCCTAGAGTAAGACTGCTTAACCAAGTTTCATGTCTTACTGGCTGGAACTAAGTTACTGAATCTCTCTGTGTTCAGTTTTCTCACTGCTTAAAATATGAGTAATAATATCACTTAACTCATAAAGTTATTATGATGATGAAATGAGTCAATTTATGTAAAGCACTTAGATTCATACCTGACATCTTAGAAAAAAATGTCAGCTGTTCATTGTAAAATGAGATAATGTGTAGAAACATCCTCACCCATCATGGAAGTACAATAAATATTTACTATTGTTATAATCTATCTGCTCATCATGTGTCACGTAAGGACATCGAGAAGATGAATCATTTTCTCTGTCTCAGGATAAGGAGGCTCAAACAGTCTATTGAACATTAATAAACTTAAATATAGCACTTCCAAACCAAGGGTGGAAAGAAAGGTCAATAAAGGTTTTAGGAAGGCATGCCAGACAGCCAAAGTCGCAGGATATCTCAGGTCGTCCAACCTTTGCAAGATGTTATCAATCACTTTGACAAATCAATAAACTCCTACATAAAACTATTACTAATACCTTACATTTATACAATGCATGACAGTTTTCAGGGAGCTTGCCCATCTCCATAATAGGTCGGTAGTGTTTCTGATCACCATGCCAGTTCAATGGGGGAAGGGAAACCGGTATTGACCATCACTTTAGGACACCAAACTCCCACTGGGGCAAATAACACATGGCAGCTGGAGGTCTAGGAAGAATGGTGGAGAGAAATGGGGAAGAGAAGGCAGATAAAAGAGAAAGGAGCCAGGACATTGAAAACTCATTCTGAGTGCAATAAGGAAAATGGGAAAAATAGAACCTCTCAAGTTAAAACAGGGATACAGGGATGGGGTTAGCTGGTTCATTCATGCATCCCAAAGTACTCAGTGTGCCAAGTGCTAGATATACAGTTAGGTACAAAAACCCTCATGTAGCTCATTGTGGGGTGCTCTGCCTGCTCACCTGCCTTACCAGTTCCAAGCTGACCCTTCAAAAAATCTTCAACTCTCCAGGGCAACTTAAAAACCACTGAACTCAGTGTTTTTCTGTGTTTAAAAAAAAAAAAATCCTCAAAATAAACTTTTTTAGGGTATGGTCCCATCAAACAAAACAACAGTCTTGAAAACAAGATTCATTAAATGGAATGAGTAAGTCAAGGAATAAAAAGCAGAGCATAAGGAACATAGTCAATGATATTGTAATAGCAATGTAACAGGAAAGATGTCAGCTACACTTGTGGTGAACAGAGCGTAATGCATAAACATGTCAAGTCACTAAGTGGTAGACCTGAAACTAATGCAACATTGTGTGACAACTATAATCAAATAAAAATAATAAATAAATAAATTTGAAATACCAATAAGTTATTCAAAGCTGTTAGATATTCTAAAATGATTTCATTTTCTCTTCCCTAACTACTACTAATTTATCCCATTATGAACTCAGTTCTAGATTTACACAAAAAGAAAGGAAAATACTGTCTGAAAATAAAAATCAAGTAAAAAGTACAGAAAGAGAGATTCACAAGAATTCCCTAAATCAGAGGTCATGCATTCATGTATACATTTTGAAACATCCTTACTATACAAAGAAATTATGCAAACTGCAAAAGAGCTTTTTGTTTCAATAAAGCAATTAAATGCATTAATTGTTCTGTGTTATCACCTAAAGACAGCACAATTAATTTGTCATTCCTACCAAAGCCTGTGTGCTTTCGTGTGGCTCTCTATCTTTAGCTATCTCAAAGTACCTTCCCAAACATTTATTTTATTTTTATCCTTTGTTGTAGAGCTGCAAAATGTGTGTGTTCCATGGCAGACTGGAGAAGCTGACATTATTAGCTCAGAAACAAAAAATGGCCAAATGTGGCTCAGCATGTCCCATAATTAAACACAGTTGCAGGGACACGGGACTCCGTTTTCATTCTCCTGCTACCAAAAACCTACTGCAGAGTAAAAATAGGAGCTTAAAAACCTACCACTTCTCAAAATAAACAGAAGCTAAATTATTCTCACCCTTTAAAATGCAGGAAAGTGTATCTGTGTTTTCATGACTTTGTGGGTAGAATCTCAAAACACTAATTGAATATAAAGTGTCTAATAGTCCATTTGGGATGAGAAGGAAATGCCTAGAAATTTGGAGATGAGTCCAGACTGGTAGGTTCCAGCTTTGAGTCATCGACATTCTGGGAAATCTCAACTAAGTCTACAATTTCTCATGGCCATAAATGACTCGCTGGAGCCACACCCCTCTGAACATGGGAAGAGCAGACAACCACCCCAGGGAAAGCATAACGCCAAAGAACCACACTGGCCCTCCTCTCTAACCACCCATCCACTGTACTCAGGTCCTGGGCTGAATCAAGACTGACCTGTCTCTCAGGGCCCACCAGACTGGGTGTGACCTGATTCCAAAATGGACAAGGACAGGACCCTTCACCTGCCAGCCTTCTGGGCCAAGATATAATGAATAAAATACATCTTATTTTGTCCCTTTTGAAAAGGACAGACACATTGGTGGCCGAATTTCTAATATTCTGAGAATACCGACAATAAGTTTTGTGCTTAAAAGCTTGAAACAGCTCCTTATGTTTTCTTTTATCTGACCTTGTAGCAAGTCTGTGACATGCAGAGGACTGCATGATGAGATCTATGACCAATGTTCTTGTACTGGCTTATTCTAGGACATAGTGATGCAGAGGATATACATTCTGGGTTTTATTTTATACAGTGCATTTGGGTATCTAAATTGTACATCTAGATTCAACTATACAAGGTAATTTTCCTTTGGTATCCCTGAAGTTTGGAGAGTAGGAAAAAAGATTTTACTTGACTTTGTATCCTTGGGCCTTAAAATATATATTTATATCTATACCCATCTCTCTCTCTCTCTACTCTCAAAAGACAGAGAAAGACAGAGAGGGATATCGAAACATGAAGGACACAAGTATGTATATACACATGAATTTGTATTAAATTGCATATATAACAAAATCATAAAACATGTCAACTAAGTGATCGATTAAAAAATGAACGAAGACTTAGAAATTCTTTCTTTTCAGTTAAGCAAAGTATAATTTTAAAAAGAAAAAAAAAAAGGATTCCCAATACATTAAAGATTGGCTAGCCTGAGTTCCTATGGACCACATTTTGTTGGCTAACTGGAATTCAGACCTATCACAAAGTATAAGGGAGAGAATACCATGAAAATTACTCTGTGTTTAACTAAAAGACATATGCCTCCCTATCCCACTCCAAAACTAATTAAAGCACATATTCATTTTAAATTGAAAATAAACCACAAAAGGTTTAAAACAAACTAATGTATGGCATTAAACCATATGGGCTTTCTTTTGTGCAACTGCAGCCTGCATATTTAAATGTTCTTCTAAATGTTTCCTCCTCCTCCTTGAAATTCTCCAAAAGTACACTGTTAAATTTTTCTCCTCGTGTACCACAATGAACACTCTTCAGCGTCAGATTGGTGTCAGCCTAAAATACATATTGATATATACTAGGATATGTAACAGTATATAGAGCTATGGGTACAGATAGAGGTTTTACCGACACATACTCCTGCATTTTCCAGCTAGAGGACAGAGAAGTTAGTGGATTAACCAAGCCCCTCCCACTGCCCCTGGTAATATACCTGGTGTCTTTAAAGCCTTAAGTTCCCGGTGAATAGACATTCTCTTTTGTGCCTAAATGACAGGATGGTCCACAGTCTGGATCTTGTGGCCACAAGGCAGCTTCTCATTGACCCATGTGGACACGATTCTGGAACCCGAAGTTAGATTTCCAATTACGGATTTCCAAAGACTACAGATAGTAGTGCAAAGTTGTGGTGTTTTCTGACACAATATTAAAGAAGCAAGAAATGTCCACATTAGGGAAAATAAGATCTGGAACAAGCCGAGAAAGTACATTTCAGGTACTGGCATTTTTGTTGCTGTTAATGCCCAAGTCAGAGAAATAGGTCTAAGTTTTTCTTCTTGCCACTGGAGGTTTGCACAAGCTTTTAAAATGACACAAGCTACATACTGATCAATGCCGGGCGAATGCTCATGTATCCTGAAATACCATACAGTAAACATTTCAAAATGTTTCAGGCAGGAAGTGGCACAAGTGGTTAGTAGAAGGAGAACACAAGGGAGAGAGGAAAGAAAAGGCTGCAAGGAAGGTAAGGAGGGTAGGCTCGCTCCAACGACCTCATTCTTTAATTCCAGGAAATCAAAGTCATTCAATGCTAAGGAGCCTGATAAACTAGAAAGTGCATCTTTACAGTTGCTGTGATGAATTCCTGAAAATTTCAGATCGTCTACAGCACAAAGGACTATGCTCCATGCAGTTAAAGAAGTTGCCAGTATTTCAAAACCTCAATCCGGATTTTTTTTTTTTCTTTTCAGCGTAACAGTATTTATTGTTTTTGCACCACATCCAGTGCTCCATGCAATACGTGCCCTCCCCAATATCCACCACCTGGTTCCTCCAACCTCCCACCCCCTGCCCCTTCAAAACCCTCAGGTTGTTTTTCAGTGTCCATAGTCTCTCATGGAGGACATGGGAGATGGAGAGGAGAAGGGAGTTGAGGGAAACCGGAACGGGTTTTTTTTTTAACGCAGATGGTTAATTAGATTGTTAGGAAATCGAAAATCCCCAAAGAACCAATGTTTGAAAAAATGCGAGAACAACAACAAATAGTAAAAAGAAGAGCTCCCGCTGTTTTAGTCCATGGAGGCTGCCTTAACAAAATGCCACAGACCGCGTGGTTTGAACCGTGAAAGTTGATTTGCTCACAGTTCCGGAGGCTGCAACTGGGGTTCCATCATGGTCAAGCTCTGGTGAGAGCTCCCTTCCTGGCTCTGCAGAAGGCTGACTTCTTGCCATGTCCTCTCATGGTGGGGAGAGAGCCCTGTTGTCACCTTCTCTCGCTGTAAGAACGCCAGCTCTGTCAGATCAGGGCTTCACTCATTAGGACTTCACTTAACCTTAACCATCTCCTTAAAGGCCCTACCTCTGATGCAGTCACATGGTTGGGGAGGGAGGGGATTGGGGAGATAGGGCTGGAACATAACTGCCTGAGAGAAACCCAATTCAGTCAGTCCACAGCACCTGCTTCTTGGACTATGGGTCAGTGTTTATGGATGACCTAAGGGAATCACAAGTCTTTGACTCCTGCTCTGCCCATTCTCCACTTCAAGCAGAACAGTGCTCGGGCCAGAGTATAGATGATAATGAGCACTTGTGCGAAAGGACAGAAACCCGATAGGAGACAAATTGATTTAAAAAGAAAACAAAGCATTAATAGCTCTAAAAGCATTCACGTGTTCTGGGCCCATCAGATTTCATCCCAAGACACTGTGGAGAATCCGCCAAGGAGATCACTTTGCCCCTGCTTCCTACGTTTGAGGACTTAAGAGTCAGCAAAACACTAGAAATAAGGCAGACCCAATTGTAATTTTAAGTAAGAATAACAAAACATCATGAATTCCAAGAGCAAACTGGTGAACTAGGCATTATCTTTTGACAAGGTTTAGAATGGATTAGCACCCAGAAATGAGGGGAATAATCTCTGAGACCCATCAGTGGTCCTGCAGAAGTTGTGCTAACCTCGTTTCTTGCTTGACAGTCACTGCTCTATGCTGATTCACCCACACTTTGGTGAGACCAGAAACAAGATTTTCAGTGATTGCCTAGAAGGGAATTATATGGATGGAAAACTCATTCAGTTAGGCAGATCCTCAATTAGTTGCATGACCTCACCACAGGATCGTGACTGACAACATCCACCTGGATAGAAGTTTCTAGTAAGAACAAAATGAAATGGTTATTTGGCATTTACAATGCACCAGGCACTGCTCTGAGTACTTTATATGGATCAGTTTCTTTAGTTTGTGCACCAACTCAATGCAAGGGTAATATTACCCCATTTTACAGATGGGGAAAACTGAGGTCTAAAGAGGCGAGAGTAAGAGCTTCTGCCCCCAAGATTCCATCATGTCTGTTCAAGATCCCCACCAACACCTTGACTGAAAAGTCCAACGATCAGTTCCCAGGTCTCATTCTGCTTGAATTCTAAGTCACACTTCCCATGACTACTCATTCACTCCTCCTTGTTACATTTTCCTCACCTGGCCTGCAGGACACTTCATTCTTGGGTTTCTTCCTACCTCATTAAGTGCTCTTTCTCAGTTTTTTATTGGTTTTGCTTTGTCTTACTGACCACTCAGTAAAATTTTTTTATAATTTTTTTATTTTTTTATTTTTTTTATATTCAGCCTAACAATATTCCTTGTTTTTGTACCACACCCAGTGCTCCATGCAATCCGTGCCCTAATACCCACCACCTGGTTCCCCCAACCTCCCACCCCCCCGCCCCTTCAAACCCCTCAGATTGTTTTTCAGAGTCCATAGTCTCTCATGGTTCACCTCCCCTTCCAATTTCCCCCAACTCCCTTCAATATTCTAATGCCCAGGGCTTAATTCTTAGAACTCTTCTCCAACTACATTCAATCCCATGGAGGGTTCAACCAGTCTTGGCCATATTTTAAATATCGGCTCTATACCAACAATTCCCAAATGTGTATTTCCAGCCAGAATCTCTTCCCTAAAACCCAGACTCCTCTCCCCAACTGCCCATTAGATATCTGCCCTTCTTGTCCAACAAGCATCTCAAACTTAACATGACTCATCAGAATTTAACTCCTAATTCTACGATATGCTCCCCTCAAAATTCCCTCTGCTTTCTCCATAATCATTTCCATCCCCAGAGAGGAGTAGACCAATACAAAACAACTTTGAGTCATCCTTAATTCCTCTCTTCCTTTAACGTCCCATATCTGATTTGTCAGCAAATCCTATTGGTTCTAGCTTCAAAATATAACTAGAATCTAACCATTGCACACCCTGTCCACTGCTACTACCTTTGTCAAGTCACCATTCTCTCTCAGTAAGAAAAATGAGACAGCCTCCCTGAGTTGTCTCTTCCTTCCCTTGTCACCCTAGAGTTTACTACCAGCATAGTGGCCAGAGTGACCCTGTTAAAATGCCAGATCGTGTCATTTCCTGCTCAGAACCATCTAGAAGTTCCCATCCACAGGCTAAAATGATTTCCAGGGCCCTGCATGAGCTGGTCCCCAGTACTTTTCTGACCTCATCCCACACCATGTTCTCCCTGCTTCACTCTACCCCAGACTCTCCAGTTCCTCAATTTATAATGGGGACACAGCCCTTCACCGTGATACTTCTAAGCCTGCTTTTTACCACTAGTCATGAGATTTTTTTTTTTTTAAAGATTTTATTTATTTATTTGACAGAGATCACAAGTAGGCAGAGAAGCAGGCAGAGAGAGATAGGAGGAAGCAGACTCTCCGCCGAGCAGAGAGCCCGATGCGGGGCTCGATCCCAGGACCCTGGGGTCATGATCTGAGCCGAAGGCAGAGGCTTTAACCCACTGAGCCACCCAGGCGCCCCTAGTCATGAGATTTTTATTAGTTGCCCTTCCCCTGCTTTAAATTTACATAGGCAAATTTCTATCTGACAACAGAAGAGTCCCAAATAGCACAATAATGAGACATTTTATTTTCACTCCTTCTGAGCCAGGTAGGCCCATACTCTATAAACCTATTTACTTGAGACTTAAGCCAAAGATTTTAAAGGCAGTGCTTATATAACAATGTTCACAAGATAGAGCTTCACAGGAATCCCTGTGATTTTCGCTGCAAAGCAGCTTTCATCAAAGGCACATATGTTCCCATCTTACACCGACTGCCTCAGTGAAGCGTTCCAGCTGACAATATTCCAGCCCCAACACAAACTAAGAAACACCTAGAACAGGTTTATCAACAAAACCCAAGTATCACCGTGCTGAACTCACGGTTGACTCTAGGATGCTATTTATTAAAGGCTGACAGAAGAAAATTTAATTTTGTTTTCTTTTGAGCTCTAGGTTTTTTTATTATTATTATTTTAAGTAACATATAATGAATTATTTGTTTCAGGGGGACAGGTCTGCGATTCATCAGGCTTACACATTTCACAGCACTCACCATAGCACACACCCTCCCTGATGTCCATCACCCAGCCGCCCCATCCCTCCCACCCCCACCTCCACTCCAGCAACCCTCAGTTTGTTTCCTGACACTAAGAGTCCCTTATGGTTTGTCTCTCTCCTTGGTTTCATCTTGTTTTATTTTTCCCTCCCTTCCCCTATGATCCTCTGTCTTGTTTCTCAAAATTCCTTGTATCAGTGAGATAATATGATAATTGTCTCTCTCTGATTGACTTATTTTGCTTAGCATAATACCCTCTACTTCCATCCACATAGTTGCAAATGGCAAGAGTTCTTTTTTTTTTGATGGCTGCATAGTATTCAAGTGTGTATATATATATATACCACATCTTCTTTATCCATTCATCTGTTGATGGACATCTAGGGCTCTTTCCATAGTTTGGCTCTTGTGGACATTGCTGCTATAAACACTGGGGTGCACATGCCCCTTCGGATCACTACATTTGCATCTTTGGGGTAAATACCCAGTAGTGCGATTTCTGGGTCGTAGGATAGCTCTGTTCTCAACTTTTTAAGGAATCTCCATGCTGTTTTCCAGAGTGGCTGCACCAGCTTGCATTCCCACTAACAATGTAGGAGGGTTCCCCTTTCTCTGCATCCTCGCCGATATCTGTTGTTTCCTGTCCTGTTAATTTTAGCCATTCTGCCTGGTGTGAGGTGGTATCTCATTGAGGTTTTGATTTGTATTCCCTGATGCCGAGTGATGTTGAGCACTTTTTCATGTGTCTGTTGGCTATCAGGATGTCCTCTTTGCAGAAATTTGTTCATGTCTTCTGCCCATTTCTTGATTGAATTATTTGTTCTTAAATTTTCTTTTAAATTTTAAAGTTAGCCACTGCTTTAAATTTAGCCCATAGTACTGAGCTGAGAGTGGTTTGTCCTCTCACTGCTTTACTGCTGATCACTTCTAGTCCTAGGAGTGTAACAGAATCCTGACTTTAAGAAAGTGAAGATATTTAAGGCTGGCTTCCTCCACGATGCTGGTAAATTGCACACTTCCTATAAATTCTAAAGTAGAAACCTATGTGAAAAAGTTGGACTCCTGACTCAATCAGGCTAACAACATAGACTGATCCTTTTTACAGTGTTGGTCTGTATTTGTAAGGGATTGGGGAAAGAGGCCCTGTTGGAGATGGGCTTGAGGATAAATGTAGTATTAGAAAAAGACTGGTTCTCGTGAATACAGAAGGAAGAATACCGGAGAAAATGACTGAGCAGAGGTTGTCATAATGGCACAGGACTTCCAAGGAACAGGGGCCATGCAGCATAGCAGAGAAGCCAAGCAGACAATGGAGTAGACTTACAGGTTAAGTAGACAGATATTATAGCCGTGAACCTCTGAGGGGTTATCAAGGTTGAGATTTTCTCTACCAACCAAGTACCCTGAAATAAATGGTAAATAGCAGTGGGAACTTTTAGATTAAAAGTTATGTAAATCACATTGAGATACCACCTTACACCAGTTAGAATGGCCAAAATTAGCAAGACAGGAAACAACATGTGTTGGAGAGGATGTGGAGAAAGGGGAACCCTCTTCCACTGTTGGTGGGAATGCACGTTGGTGCAGCCACTTTGGAGAACAGTGTGGAGATTCCTCAAGAAATTAAAAATAGAGCTTCCCTATGACCCTGCAATTGTACTACTGGGTATTTACCCCAAAGATACAGATGTAGTGAAAAGAAGGGCCATCTGTACCCCAATGTTTATAGCAGCAATGGCCACAGTCGCCAAACTGTGGAAAGAACCAAGATGCCCTTAAACGGATGAATGGATAAGGAAGATGTGGTCCATATACACTATGAAGTATTATGCCTCCATCAGAAAGGATGAATACCCAACTTTTGTAGCAACATGGAGGGGACTGGAAGAGATTATGCTAAGTGAAATAAGTCAAGCAGAGAGAGTCAATTATCATATGGTTTCACTTATTTGTGGAGCATAACAAATAACATGGAGGATGTAGGGAGATGGAGAGGAGAAGGGAGTTGAGGGAAAATTGGAAGGGGAGATGAACCATGAGAGACTATAGACTCTGAAAAACAATCTGAGGGTTTTGAAGGGGCGGGGGGTGGGAGGTTGGGGGAGCCAGGTGGTGGGTATTATGGAGGGCACATATGGCATGGAGCACTAGGTGTGGTGCATAAACAATGAATTCTGTTACACTGAAAAGAAATTAATAAAAAATTTAAAATTTAAAAATATATATAAATATATAAATTAAAAATAAATATGTATATTTATATATAAATAAATATATATAAATTTAAAATATATATATAAACAAATGAAAGAGAAGCAAGAAACAGGAGAACTGACAGAACCATGCCAAAGGGACAGAGAGGCTCAACCTCTCTGTAGGTGTCTCTGCTTGTTCTCAAAACTCCATTAAAATAAAAGTGGGTTTTTTTTAAAGCCATAAAGCGACAAGAATGAAGAGAATAGAACATACAACAATAGCAAAATTCTGAAAGCTGGAAAACATAGAACAAGTAGTAACTGACTTAGCAGATCCAAGAAAGCTGAATCTTAAGCCAAAAAAAGGGAAAACGAAGATTCAACCTAATGTTCTCTAAAGAGCCTGCATATATCCCAGGAACGGCTACTACCACTACCCCCTGGAAATGGGCAGGGGGCCCCACAAGGGTAGAGCTGAAACTGGAGGATTTGTTGATAATCTTTTTAAGAAACAGATGGATATCCATCTCCTATATGTCCTACCTAATTCCAAGAGCCAGGCAACTCCCTTTCCACCCCTCAGCAGACTGAACAGGGTCTCTGGACTAAGGGAAGACCAGAGAAGAAAGGTACCATACTAAAACCAAGGGGATTATGTGAAAGTTTACACTCTAAATGTCAAATCTTCGACTCTATTCTCCATTCACCTATCCAGAAATCTGGAGCAAGGCTTATATTCTGCAGCCCAGAAATTGGAAAAATTCCCCTTTGGGGAAATTGACAGCCCAACATAAATGAGATAAAAATACTGATGTTGAGTATTCTCCACAAAATAAGCCAACAGATCACTCTACATGAATGCCACAGTCGTTAAGTCTAGCCGCATACAAACAATAAGGAATCCTAGACATATGCATAACGCCTCCAATATGAGAAACAGAGACCAAACCCAGAAAAACAAATTATAGCCGGGCTGACTGGTATGAGGTGGTATCTCAAATTTGAAGGACACAGAGACTATGTAGAGAAAATTTTGAACCTATGAAGGAAACAAGAAGGAACACCTGAGAACTCAAGAGAACTTGGAAATTAGCAGAAAAGAAAACTCAGGAGAAAGATTAGAAAATGAGCTATACAGAAACTTCCAGGCTATAGAGAAACAAACAAACAAACAAAAACAGAAAATTGTAAAAAGGAAATAAGAAAATTAGAAAATCAATCCAGGAGATCCAATATCTAAATTAGGCATTTTAATAAAGAAAAAATAGGAATTTATCAGTAAAATAACTGAAGAAAATTTCCCAGAGGTGAAGAACAAGTATTTTCAAATGATGAAACATACTCACTGAGAATCTAGAAGAAATTCTAGAACCTAGAGGAGTAGATTAAAACAGATGCATACAAAGAGATACTGTCATAGTATTTCATAATGTTGGGTACCTAAAGAAGATTCTAAAGTTTTCCAGAAACAAAGGGAAAAGAATATTTATAAGAATCAAGACTCAAACAGAATCAGTCTTCCAAATAATTCCACTGAATACTCAAAGACAAAGGAAGAATGCCTAAAGATTGTCATAAAATTATTTCTAACCTTCACATCTCTATCCAGATGAATTATCAACTAAATGTAAGGATAAATGAAAGATAATTTAGGACATCTGCAACCTCAAAAAAATTCTCTTTTATGCATCCTTTCTCTGTAGGCTATTGCAAGAGTTGTTCCATCCAAATAGATGTAGGAAACAGAAGGTCCACAAAAGAGAAAGGCAAAGGAAATTCTCAAGTTCACAGATGAAGGGAGATATTGGGCTGAGTGAGAGCTAAGGTCAGGTGTATTGAGACTAGTCCATACTGGGAAAGTCAGAAGATTCCAAGGAAGCCTCCAAAGACAAGAAGCTGATAACCACCTAATAAACGCATACTAAGATGAGCATTACAAGATGGAGAAGAAGCATGTGGAACACCAAGAAACAAAAAAAAAAAAAAAAAAATGTTGTGCAGGGAAATAATCATCATAAATCACATGACTCCACTGCAAATAGTGTTTGCATAGTAATGATAATGAAAACAGACTGTTAATTTAATCAAAATTATTAACTAAATATATCAAGAAGATAGAAAATTGGAAAATGTATATATGTTTACATAGTGGTGGTTAACAAGGGGACAGAAAACAGAATTATATTTTAATCTTCCAAAGATGGAAGTCAACAAATAATGACTAAAACTGAAAACCCTCCCCAATAATCATCCCATTTAGAGATAAAAAGACAGATATTACCCAAAAAAGTGAAAATATTTTGACGTGATCTCTGGGAAATGGAAAAAACGTATGGTAATATGGAATTCAAAATAAACCTCATAGCACTATTTGGCTCTTCATGTGCATATATTACTTTGATCTAAAAATTAAATTAAAAAAATAGGCAGACAACCTGAATTACCATACAGATTAAATTTAAAAGAAGCCAGGAAAGCCAGAGGTCTGGAAAATATTTGGATTTCCTGCCTTTCCTCTGTGGGCCCTGGGTCCCTTCCTGGTTACCTCAGCTGTCATCTCTGGGGTTGTCATATTAACCAAATCTTATTCTTTTCTAACCAAATCATCTTCTTGTCTCTGGAAATCTCTCCAATGACTAAATTAGCAGTTAAAGTCACATAGCCTTAGAAAGTCTTTCACCAAACATCAAAAGCCAAAGAAATTTCCCTTTGGGTGAATAACACACTTGAACACACTTGTTTCAAGATGCAAATCTCTCCGAAGTACATGTATATGATTTTGTTTCTTTAGCAAACAGTAATAACAATGACAAGGATATTTTCGCTCCTGATGTAGGTTGAAATAGTATTAACCTTATGTGGCCCCTAAGAATAAAATATCCAAACTTTATCATTAAATTCTATGTGTGGTTGGGGGCGCCTGGGTGGCTCAGTGGGTTAAGCCGCTGCCTTCGGCTCAGGTCATGATCCCAGGTCCTGGGTTCGAGCCCCACATCGGGCTTTCTGCTCAGCAGGGAGCCTGCTTCCTCCTCTCTCTCTCTGCCTGCCTCTCTGCTTACTTGTGATTTCTGTCAAATAAATAAATAAAAATCTTTAAATAAAAAAAAAAAAATTCTATGTGTGGTATAGTTATTTCCAAACCATTTAAATCCTTGTGTGCTTTCTCTTCCATAGCAAATGAACAAAAAGGGATTGGAAGGTTGTAGTTCATTCATTTATGCCAGGGATCACCCATGACTGTGGGTAAGGAACACACACAAGTATTTTTAGTGGTTCTAACCCCTGGTTCTTCCTAATGGCCCCTCTGCTGTCCTCCCACTGAAACAATGGCAGTCACTTTTCAAGGGGAGTATGGATACAGCTGGGAACAAAGGAAGCATTGTAGATTTGAGTTTCAAATTAGACTTTTTTTTTTTAAGACCACAGCCAAAACAATAATCTTGAAAGCATAGATTTCCTTTGCAAGTGTCAGGCCCTCGAGACAGCAAATGGCTTTTTTATTATTGTTGTTCTTGTCGTGTTTTCTTTTTACTGTTAAAATCTTAGCTCTTTTCCCAGAAAACATTGGGGAAGGGGGTGGGCGGTTAAACATAGGTGGGCAGAATAGAAGAAAATAGAAATGAAGAAGGAAGTTTGAAATAGTTTAAGGGGAAATCCAAAAGCAACAGAGAAAGTGTATCCTGCCTCCCATCCAGAACTCTGGTATGTGCCAAACAGTAAGGAATACAACCATAGGACAGATACAGCATGAAAGACACCTTTGAAAGGTGGAAAAGAGTGAAGTGGGAGGTCACAAACCAAGTGAGCTCTCTATAGGAAAATGAAGTCAGCCACATATTTATGTATCTAAGTTTTATTATATAATTTAAACCCACCACTAAAATGCTTCGATCTGGAGAACTGGGGTAGTTTTGCTTTGCTCTGAATATACAGCCTTTTCAATAGGGAGTGTCAAAACCCATTCGCTTGTTCAAAAAGAATTTATTGACTATGTACTATGCTTCCATTACACCAGGGATACAGAGGTGAACAAGATAGACAAGCTCCCCACCTTTGTGGCTCCCACTTTAGCTGAGGAGACAAGCAGAAAGTATGTAAAGAAAGAATTTTAAAAAACATAATTATGATAAAAGGATAATAAAATTTAAAGGATGGATACACTTCAGACAGAATGAGGAAGAAAGTTCTAGAACTTGCCATGCATGGCAAGAAACTAGAAAAAGGGGGCACAATTCATTAATCTCCGATTACTTTTCCCAGCACAGAGCTAGGAAGAATAAGAGAGTCTTTCTTGAAGAATGTCTTTCCTCTTGGCATCATCACCTAAGTTCCCTCCCGCCTCTGCCTGCCAAGCAGTGCCCCATGCTCCCAATGTTTTCTCTACCCTCTTCTGAAATCTCAGAATCTCTTTCTTCTTCACTGTGGCAGTGAGCTAGTTTGAAGCTCAGTTCATGCTGGTGTGCTGAAAAAGACTTATGTGCCTTTCAGAGAACCAAGTGGCAGTTTCACAGGGGCCTTCTAGAGGGAAGGACACACAAAACAGGGACCATCAGACACAGTGATCAGGGAGCTATCTGGAAATTGTCTGGCTCCCCTAAGTCACTCTTTTTTTTTTTTTTTTAAGATTTTATTTATTTATTTATTTGACAGACAGAGATCACAAGCAGGTAGAGGCAGGCAGAGAGAGAGGAGGAAGCAGGCTCCCTGCTGAGCAGAGAGCCCGATGCGGGGCTCGATGCCAGGACCCTGAGATCATGACCTGAGCCGAAGGCAGCAGCTTAACCCACTGAGCCACCCAGGCGCCCCTCCCCTAAGTCACTCTTTAAAAGAGACACTGCTCAGCCTATCAGGAGAGCTTCCCTTGATCTTTCAAAAATTGGTTCCCAATATCACACTTCCAAACATTTAAGAGAGAGAGTATAATGATCCAGCAAAAGAAACAGGGAAAAAAAAAAAAGTAGCCAGAGAAGTGGGAGAGAAACCAGGGAGAGATAAACATCAAGAAACCACAGATGTTTCTGCATGGATGAAAAAGTGTCTGAAATTTAGCAAATGTATTTCAAATGGTGGAAGGGGAAGTCCACTTTTAATAGATAGCAAATGAAGATAAGAAAGTGAAGACACGTGCTTTAGGAAGCTTGCTTTAAAAAGAGGAAGAAGAAGAAGGAGGAGGAGGAGGAGGAGAACTGGTGCTTAGATCATAGGCAAGTAGAGTGCAAATTCGAGTGTTCTATTCACATGTATGTATTTTTTCAGGATTGAATAGACGTAAGCATGATTATGGGCTAATAAGAAAGAGCCCATGAAGAGCTAGAGAGATGAAAACAGGAAAACAAAGGCAAACCATTGGAGGAAACAAAACATCGAGAGACAAAACAAATCCATGACCACACCCTGCACCAACCAGACAACTCCAGACTCACACACAAACCACCCATGCAACCTAACTAGGGACCACTGCCACTTAGCACAGCAGTTGCTTGCACCAAAAGCCTGAAATGAAATCCTGATCCTTGCTTTTTCCCATGCCCTTGTATGTTGTGTGTCCTAACATTTGTCCAGAACCTAACCAATTCTAACTCCATTGCCATCGTCTCTTACCTTGACTAATAACCTGTCTGCCCTCTCCCATCCTCTATCCCACAGTCTGTTTTCCACACAGCAGCCAGATTGATCTTTATAAGCCACAAGACAAATCCTGCCATTCCTTGGCCCCAAACCCTCAAACGCCTGCCAATGTGACCCAGAAAAAAGTCACTTCTTGGACCTCGATGGTCCTGTGTGGTTTGGCTGCCCCCTCACTCCAGAGCCACTTCCATCCTCCACCCGTCTTTGTAGCAGGATCGGGAAAGTCCAGGAATGCACATCTGCTGCAATGACCCTTTCCTTCTCAGAGATATAAAAGAAAAGCCATCTCCTGAAATGAAGAAGTACAGTCAGAGGTTGAGGAGAGGTGGGAAGAAAACATGTTAAGAGTTGCACAAAAATAGCTACTCAGCAAAATGTGAGAGGGAGATGACCTAAAATAAGCCAAGATTTGTAAGATCATGAACAACGCACTTCCCTGGCACCTGTTCACATAGCTGCGGTTTACGCCAGCCCATGCTCAGCAGTCCTGATACACGAACAAAAGAGGCAAGCAGAGTCGGGCTGGGAATTTTTTAACACACAGTGCAGCAACAGGAGAAAGGATGATGGATTCTCGAATGTTGGTGCATGTCTGGGATGGGGGAAAAACGTTCTCGAGCCAGACCCTGTGAAGAGAAGGGAGTCGGGAAACGCACCTATTATGGGAGTTCTTTGAGGCCTTTTCTGAAAGGAACTGAAAAGGCAAAGTCATAGACGGCTCAGTTTAAGAAAAGGCCCCACGGTCAATAGCTCTTACCCCCAATTCTCATTAGAACACCCATTTCTTTTGGCAAAGTCTAACTAGAGGTATGAGCTTAATTGTCCTTCCCTTACATTCATTTTAAATCAGTAAGGCTCCCAAATTAGACTTTCACAGATTAAGACTTCAGGGGGTTGTTAAACATAAATTCAACTTTAAAAAGGATCGCATCTAAAAGGGTAGCTCCAGAGAACGAGCTTCAGAGAGGATATTTTTAAAGCCACCAGTACTCCCTGATAGTCAACCTGAACATAATTCTCATCCCATAAAAATCTACCTACAATCACGTAGCCCAAAGCTACAACCATGCACCTGGCACCTTTACTCCCAGGGAGGCTTAACTCAGTCATCACAATGTATGTAAATATTAATAGGTAAGAAGTAGTCACTTAGGAACTGTCTTAGAAGTTGTTCCAAATAAAACCCCTCTCTGAGGATACCAGAGCAATTCTTAAATCCATACAAAAGGCCTTATTATTTTAGCAAATTCTAAATATGTTCATATATGGATTTGTTAGTCTTTCAATTTTTGAAAAATTTTGCATTTTATTTCCAGCAAAATTAAAATCATGTATCATTCCTCCTCTCTCTCTGCCTGCCTCTCTGCCTACTTGTGATCTGTCTGTCAAATAAATAAATTAAATCTTTAAAAAAAAGGGGGGGGCACCTGGGTGGCTCAGTGGGTTAAAGCCTCTGCCTTCGGCTCACGTCATGATCTCAGGGTCCTGGGATCGAGCCCCACATCGGGCTTTCTGCTCAGCGGGGAGCCTGCTTCCTCCTCTCTCTCTGCCTGCCTCTCTGCCTACTTGTGATCTGTCAAATAAATAAATAAAATCTTTAAAAAAAAATCATGTATCAGTTGATCCTTGATATCACATACATAAGGATCATCTAGGCCCCCAGAACTTTTTCACTAGCAGAACACAATTCACCTACCAGGTAACAACTTATCCTGGACAAGAAACACATTCATAGGAATCAACACAAATTTATTGGAAGGTTGCCATATATCTCATAAATAAAATTCTTCCCTTACTAAAATCCCTATTCTTAGAAAACAGGATTTCATAAAAACTTCTTTACAAGTCAATTTTATTTCCTATCTTATAACATGAAAACTCCAAGTATATGTAATATATCTAATAGCCTAACTTAAATATATTTTGTTGAACTTGAATGGTGATTCAGAAAAAAAGCATCAGTGGCAGTGAAAAGTACTTTTTAAGTATACTCTACCTGCACTAGGTTAATGACTACTGATAAAATTATTTTCCTTCATCCGAAAAAAAAAAAAGTTTAGATCCCATAAAGGCAAATTCTCCATGTGGTTCTCTCCCCTCAACTATCCAATGAAACTACTGTGGAAGGTCACCAAAGACCTCGTGATGCCAACCAGACCTCCTGACTCACTGCCCCATGTATGTTGCTGTTCTCCCTTCCTTCTTGACATTCTTTTATTCTATGTTGCAAACTCTTCTTCTTTGACCTCTCTCAGTTCTCTTCTTTACCTTTCTGTGGCTCTCCTTCCTCAACTGCTACCCTCCACCAGCTTCAGTCTGACTCTACCCTGCACCCTCGTGGCATCAGTTACTTTCTCTACATCCTGATTCATAAGATCTCACCATGCCTCACATCGCTAGAACCCCAAAACATACTTTTAACTGTCTAACCTAACACACATCATCAACCCAATGACCTGCAGGCACCTCACCCTCAACACGTTCAAAATAAAACTATTCTCTGCCCCCCAGGAATGGTTGCTTCTTCTTTCCTATCTCAGAGAAAAATGTAGTCATTCACTCAGCTGAATTAGCCAAAATCTACAAGTTCTTTTGACACTTCTCTTGACCATACTTGACACATTTATCCACCCACCAACAACAACTTAAAAAAATATTTCAGGAATTTTATGTACAACCTATTTTTGAGTATTCCAAATAACTCTGCAGTGTAGGGATCTCCATTTTACAGCTGATGGTTTAGATAATTGGTGTAAATTCTTAGTAAGTGAACGTAGGTCTGTCTGGCTCTGAAGTCCATGGTCTTCTCATAAACCATGCTGCCTAGCTAGACTTTGGGAAGCTACAAATATGCCAACTCTAGCCTGCCACCTGTTTACAGCTTTACTGGAACATAGCCAGGCTCCTTTATTTATGCTTCTGCCTGCTTTAACACTACAACAGCAGAGATGAGTGGTTGCAACAGAGGCTTACAGACCACGAAGCCTAAGATAGTTGTCACCTGTCCTTTTATAGAAAAAAAACAACTTGCCAATTCTGAAAGTATACCATCCTCCATATCCCTACCACCTCAGGTTACTGTAACAGCCTCCTAATTGGTTTCTCTGCCCACAGGCTTTATCTCTTCCAATCCATCTTCCACACTGAAGAATAAAGTTCTTATTTTTCCCACAACCTTTAGGATAAAAGACAAATTCCTTACCCAAGCTATGCAAGACTTTTTGACATCCTAGCACCTTCCTTCCTCCCCATCCACATCTACTTTCCATTCAAGTCAAAGTGAAATACATGGAGTTCTACAAAAGGGCCAAGCCATTTCATTACTGGTGTTTTCATATATATTCTCTGTATTTCAGAAAATGCCCAAGTCCTATGTGTTTCTGTATTCTAAACTCAAGAATCACTTCCTCCTAGAAATCTTCCTGCATTGTTCAGGATAAGCTAGATAAACTTCTTTTATTCATCAAATTATGTTTGATGAGCCTAACTATCAACTAGGCACAATGCTTGATGCTAAATATATAATGACAAATAGGACAAATGGGACAAATACAGCTGTTCTTACCAGCCTTATAGTTCAGCCCAACTTCCTTATTCATCTGTTCAAAGTCTTAGCTCTTGGCTCATAGTATCAAGAGAAGTAAGATGGACATGAAGATGGAGAAGGAATGGAGATGGGGAAAGACTTGCAGATGGAAATGGGAGTAGAAGTGGGGATGAGGATGGAGTTGATGGAGATGAAATGGGGATGGGGATGAAGAGAGATGTGAGGAAGAGGATGGGGATGAGGATGGATATTGGGATGAGGATGGAGATGGGGATAAGGATGGAGAAGGGTTGGAGATGAGGATGGAGAAGGGGATGGAGATGAGTATGGGGATTAGGATGAAGATGGGGACTGGGTGGAGGTGGGGATGGGGGTGGAGATGGCAATAGGGATGGAAATGGGAATGGAGATGGGAGTGGGGGTGGGGATAGGGATGGGATTGGCAGTAGGAATAGGAATGGAAGGAATGGGAGAAAAAGAAACAATTCAGTGATTCTCTTGTCTGACACTCACCATACCACTAAATTAACTCACCATACCACTTAACTAAGAAACTATCCAATTTGTTTCCTTAATAACAATACTACCAGAACACTTGGGACAATGCTGGATGAATTAAATAATTTTGAGTGATACAGAGACACAAGGTAGTTCCAGAGACCAAGTCTTTTCAAAGAGGTCAGGCTAGTTAATAGGCCACTGTGAAAATTTCCTGTTTTCTGGGAAAACTCAATCTTTAGAGAATCTGAGAAGTTTTGTGAAAATGTGACTAGGCATAAAAAGAAACACAAGTCTAAAAGAACATTCCTGCAAAAGATACAAGTTCTATTTTGAATAAGAAACAGGGAATAAAGTGCACATCACATAGTCTTTTTCTAACTACTGGACTATACATCTGAAACTACCAAACCATGAAAAAAGGTACTTATAACCCTGAACTTTGTGTTCCATAAAATGTTTTTCCTCACAGGATACTCAGTTCATTAAAGAAGAGACCCAAAAAAAAAAAAAAAAAAAAAGTCTTTTTTACAAGCAGAGGTAAAGCAGACAGAAAGAACTGACCCAGTTTCCAAAATAAACATTAAGCTTAAAAGTCTCTCCATCTGGCTGAATCTAAAACCAGAAATGAAAATCAGCATGTTCACACTCCACTTCCTACCTACACCACAACAGCAAGGACAAGAAAAAATTCAACATGTTACTTAATATTGTATCTCAGTCATCTGAAGTCTCATATTAAGATCTGTAATTTTTTTAATATTGGAAAAGGACAACAGTTCACTTTTATGATTTTTAGAAGCATTTATTTAATATTTATTTTCATTTATTTTTTTCTTCCAAGTTTTTATTTAAATTCCAGTTAGTTAATAGTTCACTTTTTTTTTTTTAAGATTTTATTTATTTATTTGACAGACAGAGATCACAAGTAGGCAGAGAAGCAGGCAGAGAGAGAGGAAGGGAAGCAGGCTCCCCAATGAGCAGAGAGCCCAATGCAGGGCTCGATCCCAGGACCCTGGGATCATGACCTGAGCTGAAGGCAGAGGCTTTAACCCACTGAGCCACCCAGGTGCCCCTAAGAGTTCACTTTTAAACATGCCTGGATATCCATATGGGCCAAACTCCTTCAGTGTCCCCACTGGCCTGGAGTACAGACTTCTCCCTGGGCCCCACTCTTTTGTCCTACAGCAAATGTCTTTTTCTGCCTAATTTCTATTTGAAAAACACTTTTCTTTCCAAAAGCACATTTTCTGTTCTCTACAATATCTCCTGACCATGTTCTCTTTTAACTCTTCCCTGAATATATTCCATACAAGATGCATCTTACTCTCCATAAAACAAGGTATGTAATATACATGAAAAGCCCTAAAAATTGTGACATCTCTTCCTTTTCATTATTAACCCCATTCCAATAAATAGCCCAATTCTATGAATAGAGGCATAACTGCACTAACAGAATCTTAGATATATAAAATGTTGGCACTGAAAGATACCTTAAAACCCATTTGTATCAACTCCTGCATTACACAGTTGAAAAAACTAAAACCCAGAGATTCAAAGACTCTCCAAGGTCACATAATCCTTAGCCCTCAATTTATTCCATATTCTTCCGATCTCTGGGTCTTACCATTTTCTATTTATTTCCTTTCTCTCAATAGAAAGAGTTGAAAGCAATGCCTATAATCCCAGCTCGGCTTTTATCTGAACTCCACAGAGAATGCTAAATTAGATCATCAACTGGAGAATAGGATACGTGGCATTGGTCTCCCCTGCATGCTATTGAGTGACCAGTATGTAACTAAGTGCTCCCTGGTGGCTTAACCACCCACACAGAGATCTGAATTTCTCCTCATACACAAGCCACTGGCAGATGGTCCTGCTATACTTCTAAATGTGCTAAACTGTTTGCTGCTGCATTATAAACTGTATCAGTCAATTACACAAAGATCTTAGACTGTTTGAGCTATCATCAATTACATCCTATTTGAAAATTACAGATTAGCATTACTAGGACTACCTGCCTGTCTTCCAATTAAATCTCAGCAGTTTTCACATTTATAGTTTTTAGTTTTGCTTTGTTTTACTCTTAAAGACTTAATTGCATGGAATCCCACCAGGACAGATTCTGATTGCCATATATACCACATGAATCAGGCTGCCTCAACCTAGCAACCAAGCAGGCAACAATGGAAAGACCAAAAAGAAAAAAGCACTTTTAAATAAAACAAGTACCCAAAGTCTAGTCTTACAGTCCTTTGAAATATGCTATCTAAAATATGCTGTCTACATGATTACTAATGTATTTAACCGTGTATTAAAACAAAACAAAGCAAGAGAACAAAACAGAGGGAGCAAGAAATCTAGGGCTAGACACAAATTACTTACAGCAAAAAGTTATTCATGCCTTCTATTTTTTTTTAATTATAATGACAGATGCCAGTATATAGATTTTTATAATGGTTGGGTTAAAGTAAAATACAATTTATGTGATCGTTTAGTAATGAAGAAGAAACTAAGTAATTACTTCCTTGATAAATCTTTAGAAGAGGATTCACAAAAATACATTAAGACAAAAGGATAATCATATCAGAAAAGTTCCATTCTCATATTGCTTTGTTTTATAGCCATCAAAACAAACTATCAGTGCACTAAGATGCTTTCTGAATAGAAGCAAAATTAGTCAGTCTGCTAATCTTTGGGGGGAAAAAACTATTAGGGGCTCAATAAGATTATATAAATGAAATGGATTAGAAAACATTTCATGAAGGTATCATGAAGTATTTGCTCTGCAAGTAAGAGATTACCCACATCTTGATCTTAAAAAAAAAAAAAGCGTGTTATTTTCCACAACTGTTGCAGAACTAAATACAAAAATATCTTTTCACAAATGTCCTTTGGTAGTGAATTCCATGAACATCAGCAGGGTCATTGGGTTCATTCGTGAATGGACAAATGCTAATGAGAGAGAGCATACTATCCTGAGATAGTATAATGGCTGCTACCAAAGCCATGGAGTTCTACTCAAGGCATAGAGCATGCCCAAATTGAGAACAGACAGACTGGAGATAAAGAATGCATGGTGGTAGACATATGTTGAGAAGATCCATTTCTACAATCTGAGCAGGAAGATTCTCCACCTTGGACAAATGATGGACAAAGGATTTAAGTCTAAGAAATCCCCAGGTAGCAGATAAAAGAACTATCCTGGGATCCTGCTGACATAGAAAGGTTCAAGAGGGAACATAAGGTGACTGGGACTGAAGGGAGACCACAGTCATAGGTTCTGTCTGAAGATTTGTCTGACAGCAGCAAGGAGAACCTTGAAACTGTGTTTCTGGACAGAGTCCACAAGCAATTTAGCATCAGCAGTGAAAGGACCTAAAGGTCAGAGAGGAAAGGCTATTGAAGAAAGAAGAGGGCTCAGAAAGGACCTAGGAACTGAAATTACAGCCATTAATGTTTCTCAATTTTGTTAGAAGGCATGAAAACTTTAGATGACTTCCTCCAGAAGAATAGGCTATCATTTTACAAGTAGTGATTATTTTCCTCCACAGAATATAGGCATTTTCCTCCATAGAATATAGGCAGCTGGTTTTTCCATCAACCATCTGATAAAACATTTTTCTCAGTTACTGGGTTATAAGATTGTAAGTGGTACTTCTCAAGCACCACTCAATTCTAGATTGACTAGGATCTTAGCACAACTAAAAACATGAAGCTTTCTGTTTTCTATTTCCCTCTTCCTTTACCCTCGTTACACACACACACACACACACACGCACACGCACATGCACACACAGGCATACAGACATACATGCTAAATCTGTAGCTCCATCTATGGCTGATAACACATACTGGGTTCTAGGAACAGTAATAGTTTGCTTTGTTTGTTTTCCTTGGTGTTATTGTAGGGAGAAAAGTGACACTAAAATTACAAGCAGCTGCAATAGGCACATTTGGTTGGTATTTTAGCATGTGTGTCTAATACATTTTGGAATTGCAAAATGTTACTGTAACACTTCATGGGTCTTGACAGTTTTCTATCAACTTCTTGGGTTGCTGCAAAGGAAACATGTCATTAAATTACTAAAGGACTCAGACTAAGAAGGAAATTAAAAAGGCATCTCCCTGGAACACTCCTGGCAATAGAAACTGGACTTGAGGCATAAAAAGAAAACCAAAGTCAACAGGCAAAAGAAATGTCAGAAACCAGTTTATAAACAGAAAACCAATGCTCAGGTGTTAAAAGAATATAGCAGAAACTCAGAAAAGGACCAAGTTTAAGACCAGGTCTTCATCTTGAAATCAAGGTAGGAACTATATAAAGATAAAAGAAGGAGAAAGACATTTAGATATATCAATAGAATTGGCCATACATGAAGTAGAGAAAGAACAGAACCAATATGAACCAAATGAAGTTTTGAAAATTCAACTCAATCTACGTGAAAATTTTCAATGCAGGTAGATTCAGAAGGTGGAGAGTAAAAAGTGGTGGGAGAAAGGGTTGTTTCACTAACTATCCTCTTAGAACTTATCATCAGGGGCTTAGAAACTTAAGAGTTGGAGCAATCCAGTGATAGGAGCCACTACATTCCCAGAGGGAGACATAGGTGAACTCAGGGCTTTCACAAAGGAATCAGAGAAAAAACCTGAAGTGTGCACATTTTCCTAGCATGTATCTTCATCAGAGACCTAACTGGAGTGGATTCAAGAACAGGAAATTCTCATTTTAACCATCAAGGCCATCTTCAGTTTCATTCATTCATACAACAAACTGAGATTGAGTATGGCATTAAAAACTGTTCAGAAGCTGAGTATACAGAAGCAAAAAATAGGCCAAGACACTACTTTCATGGAACTTGGCAACAGCCAGACCATGAAGATTTAGAAGGGTAGGGAATCTAGATTTTATATTATGTGCAATGGAAAACATTGGAGGGCTTCAAGCAAAGAAAGGGTTTGCTCGTATTTACCTTAAAAGGGCTACACATATAAAACAGATAATCATATCAAAAAATGGGCAGAAGATATGAACAGACACTTCTCCAATAAAGACATACAAATGGCTATCAGACACATGAAAAAATGTTCATCATCACTAGCCATCAGGGAGATTCAAATTAAAACCACATTGAGATACCACCTTATACCAGTTAGAATGGCCAAAGTTAGCAAGACAGGAAACAACGTGTGTTGGAGAGGATGTGGAGAAAGGGGAACCCTCTTCCACTGTTGATGGGAATGCACGTTGGTGCAGCCACTTTGGAGAACAGTGTGGAGATTCCTCAAGAAATTAAAAATAGAGCTTCCCTATGACCCTGCAATTGTACTACTGGGTATTTACCCCAAAGATACAGATGTAGTGAAAAGAAGGGCCATCTGTACCCCAATGTTTATAGCAGCAATGGCCACGGTCGCCAAATTGTGGAAAGAACCAAGATGCCCTTCAACAGATGAATGGATAAGGTAGATGTGGTCCATATACACTATGGAGTATTATGCCTCCATCAGAAAGGATGAATACCCAACTTTTGTAGCAACATGCACGGGACTGGAAGAGATTATGCTGAGTGAAATAAGTCAAGCAGAGAGAGTCAATTATCATATGATTTCACTTACTTGTGGAGCATAACAAATAACATGGAGGACAAGGGGAGATGGAGAGGAGAAGGGAGTTGAGGGAAATTGGAAGGGGAGGTAAACCATGAGAGACTATGGACTCTGAAAAACAACCTGAGGGTTTTGAAGGGGCGGGGGGTGGGAGGTTGGGGGAGCCAGGTGGTGGGTATTAAGGAGGGCACGTATTGCATGGAGCACTGGGTGTGGTGCAAAAACAATGAATACTGTTAACGCTGAAAAGAAATTTAAAAAAAAAAAAAAAAGGAAAAAAAAGGGGGCTACTCTAGATAAACCATGACAGACTGTGGACTCTGAGAATCAAACTGAGGGTTTTTGAGGGGAGGGGGTGGGGGGGTTGAGTGAGCCTGGTGGTGGGTATTAAGGAGGGCACTTATTGCATGGAGCACTGGGTATGGTGCATAAACAATGAATTCTGGAACACTGAAAATAAATAAAATAAAATAAAATTTTAAAAGGGGGCTACTCTCACTTTCTCTGACTTTTTTCACTTAGCATAATACTCTTTAGCTCCATCCATCACTTCTGGGTAGAGTCTATGGGACAAGAGTAAAAACAGAAGGAACATATAGGAGATTATAGTAAATGTCCTGACCAGTGACGGTGACTTGGTCTTGAGTGGTAAGCTATGGAAGTGGAGAGAAATAATCAAATGTATTCTGACAGTAAAGGCAATAAGACTTGTTATGAAAATATGTAATAAATGAGAAAAACAGCAATGTAAGATGATTCCTAGGTTTGGGGCCTAAGAAACAAAGTGAACAGTGCTAACCTTCAACTTTATATAGATTTTATTTTCCCATTATCCTATTGTTTAAAAATCTTGAGAAAAAAAGAAAGAAAAATCTAACTATGCTAGTCTATCCACTCTACAAAATAGTTTGGCAACTTCTTTTATTTTTTTTTTAAGATTTTATTTATTTGACAGAGAGAGATCACAAGTAGACAGAGAGGCAGGCAGAGAGAGACAGAGAGAGAGAGAGAGAGAGGGAAGCAGGCTCCCCGCCGAGCAGAGAGCCCGATGCGGGGCTCGATCCCAGGACCCTGAGATCATGACCTGAGCCGAAGGCAGTGGCTTAACCCACTGAGCCACCCAGGCACCCCTGGCAACTTCTTTTAAAAACTAAACATACATTTATTGTACATCTCAACAATCTGTTTCCTGGATATTTGTCCCAGAGAACAGAGAACTTACATCCAAAAAAAAAAAAAAAAAAAAAAAAATCGTACACAAATGTTCATGGCAGCTTTCTTTGTAATGGCAAAAACTGGAAACAATCAAAATGGCTTTTAATAGATGAACAGCTAAACAGTGATAGAGCCAAACATGAAATACTACTCAGCAATAAAAAGGAATAAACTGTTGATACACTCAACAACTTAGATGGCTTGCAAGGGGTTATACTGAAAGTCAAAAGCCGATTTGAAAAGGTCACATTTTGTATGACTCCATTTGCATAACATTTTCAAAATCAACACTAGATAGAGGAAGAGCAAAACAGTAGTTACAAAGGCTTAAGGATGCTTTGGGGGAAGGAATGGGTATGACTATAAAGGAGTAATGCGAGGAAGGAAGGTTTTTGTTGTGATGGAACAATCCCGTATCTTGATTTCAGTGGTAGTTAAAGCAATCAACACATGATAAAGCAACACAAAACTATACACATATATTGTATTAGTGTCAATGTCGATCATATGCTGGATTGATTATACAGGATATAACTATTAGAAGAAACTAGATAAAGGGCACAAAGGCCCTCTCTATACTATCTTTGCTGCCTCCAGTGGATCAATAATCGCTTCCAAATATTTTTTTTAACTCTAACTAAGCTCAAGTATAAGGCAAAATGCATTATATAAATACTAAAAGCAGTATAGTAATAAATATCACATCTGACACAATGTCGTCTTCTGAATTTATAACACACCAATACATTTTACCACGTTGGCTGTGGAGACAGCAGTTTAATTAGTCATCAGGTTCTCTTTGTACGTAGGAACATACTTCCTCCTAAAAGCCTATGAAGCAGACGGCACTTGGCATTCTCAGTCTACCTCTTTACCTCTAAACAGCAAGTAGAACCCGTGCGTTCTTGTTCCTGCACCTGCACGAAGGAATGCAGAGAGATGGAAGCCAAACTGCCAACACTCTCGTGCTCCAATAGCTATCAAAAACCCTCAACTCTGAAAATGTGAAAACTGCCTTAAACTGACCCAAGATATTGACATTTCATGGGTCACCTGACACTCCCGAACTCCTAACATCTTCCTCATCGGTGTCAAAATGTAAACCTCTGTAATGTGGAATGTCAGAAAGGACAGCTCAATCCACAAACCAAAGATCATGACCCAAAGGCTTAACAGGTCCTAGTAACACTAGTCATACCTCTAGTACGATGATCTTATGGTTACTCTAGAGGTCAGAACTAGGCTTGGATAAATCATCTCAGTCAACTTGAAGGGGTAAATGATGGTGAAGTTTCCTTCAAAATCTTCTTTTAAAACAGCTTCTTTGATATGTATCTCCTAATACAGGAGATCTTAAGGTTTTGATCTTCTAACATAATCCAACCTCAGTTGGATTGGACGACACATGTTCTTTGACTCCTTTAGAGAACATTCTACTCCCTTGAACAACATCCGGACATTTAGTACTCAACTATGCCTGGTAAATAGTGGATACTTTTATCATTGCCCAATGAGCTTGTATTTACTAATCTTTTCATTCTCTCAAAGAGGCATATATTCAACCTAGAGTGTTTGTAATGAAGACCAGATTTATAAAACTTTTTGAGTCTTAATTGTAAAAACCAACATAAAACTGCCTTGAGATCAACACTAGTCAAGAGTTCAGTTACAAACTAAAGTGGTTTCTAAACTATGCATTTCCCATCATATCCCGTCTGCTTTTTCAGAATTTAATACACTGCCAACAAAACCTATGGGATATGCCAGATGCTGCCTTTCTAGATGGTGATCTCCCTGGGAAAGAGCTCTGCCAGATAGAATGCTGTGAACAGAATTAAATCAAAAAGTTCCCATCCTGATTTTTGTATCACTCTATCCACAGTTTTTCATGTGTTAATATATTCTAAAAAAGTAAAATATATTATTTTGCATTTTTATTTTCTAAGACTGAATAAAAAATTAAACCAATGCAAGTAATATGGATTAAATGCCTTTCTGAGGACAAAGTAATTTCATTTTAATCCTGTTAGAGAATGGAGTCTGGAAAACTGCCACAACAATAATTTTCTAATTTTAAAAAGAAAAAAAACAAGATACTTACAGCCAACCATCATCATGGCCACTGAAAACATCTTCTCCACATCTGTGGTAGGAGCTATGTTTCCAAATCCTATAGTTGTAAGGCTTGTCATGGTAAAGTAGAGCGAGGACACGTACAGAGAATCCTTGCTGGGTCCTCCTTCCCATATCCCTGCACTGGTGTTATATCGATAAGGAGTCCCAATGCTCAAGGCCAGCTGGTAGAGCCAACTGTCTATTTGGATGGTGTTCGTCACTTCATCAATGACCTCATAGTCCCCAATGCTATACCATATGCAGGCCAGCCAGTGGGCAACCAGTCCAAACACACATACCAGGAGCACGAGGACTGCTGCTCCATACTCCAGGTAATGGTCCAATTTCCTAGCCACACGGCCCAGTCGCAAGAGCCGCACCACTTTCAAAGAACTGAAGAGACTGCTGATCCCCTAAAGAAAAGAAAAGAAATGACATGACCCTTTCAGAAAAGAAAAGGCTGGGAAAAAATTCAATGGTTTACCTTTATGAACCTGATTGCCCATCTATATGCTAAGAACATACATATAATACAGCTCTGATTTTAAGTCAACAAAAATGCTGAAATGGTAAAGAAACTTTTTTTTTAAAAAGCAGATTTTTCCCACCAAGAAATAAGATATTTCTGAATTATTAAATAAGACAACTTTTCATTAGCTAAGGGAGATCCAATCTGTCTTCATAAGTGAAGTATAAATAGCACAGAGGAAAAACCAAAGGAGAAAATTACTCAAATGCAATATATACAGAGTATAGAAATAGGATGATGAAACCAGGCCTTTTATTATGTCTGCCTATAAAACTTATCCTCTACTTGAAAACATTTATTTTTATTTCTCACTTTATAATAACCATGAGCACCAAACTTCTGAGAAAGGAATCCCAATCTTACTGGCAAGCAAACAGGAAATGTTTCTGGGCATGTGGGGAGAATGAGCAGGGGCCATTGTTGTTTCCACTACCTCTTACCATGACTCACGGTCATGCTAAGCACTAAATTTGTAGAGTTCTGAAAAAGTTAAGAGGTGAACATAAAAATGGGTACATAATCTACAAAATCCTATCATCCCCTAACAATAGTCACAGAAAAGAATACTATAAGGGAACAGCAGCAAGGTAATTCATATTTTGCTGAGAAGCTTAAATCCAATACAACATTATCCAAATGGAATACAGCCTACACTTTCTTCAAACACTGGAAGTCCCATAGCAATTTTTTTTTTTGGGGGGGGGAGCATATAATAAGCCATGTGGGGAAAGAGGATAAATTCATTCTTGATGCAGGGAGGGGAGACAGAGCTGTGATCAGGAAGCCTCTCATTGGACCATCACTTCCAAACTTCATGAGGTCTATGACTCTGTTATTGCCAATTCTTTCTCCCAAGGGGGAGACAAGGAGTCTAGCATAACTCACTCTGAGCTTCCTTACTACCAACACAGAGGAATTGGTTGGTTTAATGGGACAGATGTGACATTAGTAAGACTCTAATTTTGGCATCAAAAGGTTTTTGATAGTTAAGATGAAACAGTTAAGAATTCATTTGGTTGGGACGCCAGGGTGGGTCAGTTGGTTAAGCGTCTGCCTTCAGCTCAGGTCATGATCCCAGGGTCCTGGGATCGAGTCCCACTTCAGGCTCACTGCTTAGCAGGGGAACTGCTCCTCCCTCTGCCTACTGCTCCCCCTGCTTGTGTTCTCTCTCTCTCTGACAAATAAATAAAATCTTTTAAAAAATGCATTTGGTTATATTATACTCCATATGGTAGCATATGACTGAGATATTTCAAAATAAATATTTGAAAGAGAGAGAACAAAGAGAAGTAGAAACAACAGAACTTGTGGAAATGAAAGTAGCAGGAACATTTTGACAGTTTTCTGTCTCAGGCTCAATACCTTAGGTCTGGCTCTATTTCGGTTCCTACCCTCAAATGCTGTGGCATCAATGCAGCCTTAAAATAAATTCTCGGAGGAGTCAAGATGGCGGAGAAGTAGCAGGCTGAGACTACTTCGGGTAGCGGGAGATCAGCTAAATAGCTTATCTAAAGATTGCAAACACCTACAAATCCAACGGGAGATTGAAGAGAAGAAGAACAGCAATTCCAGAAACAGAAAATCAACTACTTTCTGCAAGGTAGGACTGGCAGAAAAGTGAATCCAAAGCGACGGGAAGATAGACCGCGGGGGGAGGGGCCGGCTCCTGGCGAGCGGCGGAGCAACGGAGCAAAATCAGGACTTTTAAAAGTCTGTTCCGCTGAGGGACATCGCTCCAGAGGCTTAACTGGGGTGAAGCTCAGGCGGGGTCAGCGTGGCCTCAGCTCCCGCAGGGTCGCAGAAGGATCGGGGGTGTCTGAGTGTCGCAGAGCTTACCGGTATTAGAACGGGGAAGCCGGCTACAGAGACAGAGCCGAGGAGTGACTCTCAGCTCGGGGTTGCCTTGAACCGGTCGCAGGTTCGGTCAGCTCGGAGCACGGCCGGAGGCAGGGTGACGAGAGTCATTGGGCGCTGTTCTCTGAGGGTGCACTGAGGAGTGGGGCCCCGGGCTCTTGGCTCCTCCGGGCCGGAGACCAGGAGGCCGCCATCTTTATTCCCGTCCTCCGGAACTCTACGGAAAGCGCTCAGGGAACAAAAGCTCCCGAAAGCAAACCCAGGAAACCCGAGCAGATTACTCAGCGCGGCCCCAGGTAAGGGCGGTGCAACTCCGCCTGGGGCAAAGATGCTTGAGAATCACTACAACAGGCCCCTCCCCCAGAAGATCAACGGGAAACCCAGCCAGGACCAAGTTCACCTACCAAGGAGAGCGGCGGAATTCCAGAGGAGAAGAAAGCAAAGCACGAAACTCATGGCTTTCTCCCCATGATTTTTTAGCCTTGCAGTTAATTTAATTTTTTTTTCTTTTTCAATTTTTTTTTCTTTTTCTCTTCTTCTGCTAAATTTTTTTTAACTTTTACCGTTTTCTTTTTTTAACGTTTTTTAAATAGTTTATCTAATATATATATTTTTTTCCTCTTTTTATATTTTTTCTTTATCGGCTTTCTTTTTTTAATAGTTTCTTTTTTTTTTTCTTTCTTTCTGAACCCCTTTTTATCCCCTTTCTCCCCCCTCACAATTCGGGATCTCTTCTGATTTGGCTAAAGCATATTTTCCTGGGGTTGTTGCCACCCTTTTAGTATTTTACTTGCTCCTTCATATACTCTTATCTGGACAAAATGACAAGGCGAAACAATTCACAACAAAAAAAAGAACAAGAGGCAGTACCAAAGGCTAGGGACCTAATCAATACAGACATTGGTAATATGTCAGATATAGAGTTCAGAATGACGATTCTCAAGGTTCTAGCCGGGCTTGAAAAAGGCATGGAAGATATTAAAGCAACCCTCTCGGGAGATATAAAAGCCCTTTCTGGAGAAATAAAAGAACTAAAATCGAACCAAGTTGAAATCAAAAAAGCTATTAATGAGGTGCAATCAAAAATGGAGGCTCTCACTGCTAGGATAAATGAGGCAGAAGAAAGAATTAGCGATATAGAAGACCAAATGACAGAGAATAAAGAAGCTGAGCAAAAGAGGGACAAACAGCTACTGGACCACGAGGGGAGAATTCGAGAGATAAGTGACACCATAAGACGAAACAACATTAGAATAATTGGGATTCCAGAAGAAGAGGAAACAGAGAGGGGAGCAGAAGGTATATTGGAGAGAATTATTGGAGAGAATTTCCCCAATATGGCAAAGGGAATACAAGCATCAAAATTCAGGAGGTTCAGAGAACCCCCCTCAAAATCAATAAGAATAGGTCCACACCCCGTCACCTAATAGTAAAATTTACAAGTCTTAGTGACAAAGAAAAGATCCTGAAGGCAGCCCGGGAAAAGAAGTCTGTAACATACAATGGTAAAAATATTAGATTGGCAGCAGACTTATCCACAGAGACCTGGCAGGCCAGAAAAAGCTGGCATGATATATTCAGAGTACTAAACGAGAAAAACATGCAGCCAAGAATACTATATCCAGCTAGGCTATCATTGAAAATAGAAGGAGAGATTAAAAGCTTCCAGGACAAACAAAAACTGAAAGAATTTGCAAATACCAAACCAGCTCTACAGGAAATATTGAAAGGGGTCCTCTAAGCAAAGAGAGACCCTAAAAGTAGTAGATCAGAAAGAAACAGAGACAATATACAATAACAGTCACCTTACAGGCAATACAATGGCACTAAATTCATATCTCTCAATACTTACCCTGAATGTTAATGGGCTAAATGCCCCAATCAAAAGACACAGGTTATCAGAATGGATCAAAAAACAAAACCCATCTATATGTTGCCTACAAGAAACTCATCTTAAACCCGAAGACACCTCCAGGTTTAAAGTGAGGGGGTGGACAAGAATTTACCATGCTAATGGACATCAGAAGAAAGCAGGAGTGGCAATCCTTATATCAGATCAATTAGATTTTAAGCCAAAGACTATAATAAGAGATGAGGAAGGACACTATATCATACTCAAAGGAACTGTCCAACAAGAAGATCTAACAATTTTAAATATCTATGCCCCTAACGTGGGAGCAGCCAACTATATAAAACAATTAATAACAAAATCAAAGAAACACATCGACAAGAATACAATAATAGTAGGGGATTTTAACACTCCCCTCACTGAAATGGACAGATCATCCAAGCAAAAGATCAACAAGGAAATAAAGGCCTTAAATGACACACTGGACCAGATGGACATCACAGATATATTCAGAACATTTCATCCCAAAGCAACAGAAGACACATTCTTCTCTAGTGCACATGGAACATTCTCCAGAATAGATCACATCCTGGGTCCTAAATCAAGTCTCAACCGGTATCAAAAGATTGGGATCATTCCCTGCATATTTTCAGACCACAATGCTCTGAAGCTAGAACTCAATCACAAGAGGAAATTTGGAAAGAACCCAAATACATGGAGACTAAACAGCATCCTTCTAAAGAATGAATGGGTCAACCAGGAAATTAAAGAAGAATTGAAAAAATTTATGGAAACAAATGATAATGAAAACACAACGGTTCAGAATCTGTGGGACACAACAAAGGCAGTCCTGAGAGGAAAATATATAGCAGTACAAGCCTTTCTCAAGAAACAAGAAAGGTCTCAGGTACACAACCTAACCCTACACCTAAAGGAGCTGGAGAAAGAACAAGAAAGAAACCCTAAACCCAGCAGGAGAAGAGAAATCATAAAGTCTAGAGCAGAAATCAATGAAATAGAAACCAAAAAAACAATAGAACAAATCAACGAAACTAGGAGCTGGTTCTTTGAAAGAATTAATAAGATTGATAAACCCCTGGCCAGACTTATCAAAAAGAAAAGAGAAAGGACCCAAATAAATAAAATCATGAATGAAAGAGGAGAGATCACAACGAACACCAAAGAAATACAGACAATTATAAGAACATACTATGAGCAACTCTACGCTAACAAATTTGACAATCTGGAAGAAATGGATGCATTCCTAGAGACATATAAACTACCACAACTGAACCAGGAAGAAATAGAAAGCCTCAACAGACCCATAACCAGTAAGGAGATTGAAACAGTCATCAAAAATCTCCAAACAAACAAAAGCCCAGGGCCAGACGGTTTCCCGGGGGAATTCTACCAAACATTTAAAGAAGAACTAATTCCTATTCTCCTGAAACTGTTCCAAAAAATAGAAATAGAAGGAAAACTTCCAAACTCATTTTATGAGGCCAGCATCACCTTGATCCCAAAACCAGACAAGGATCCCAACAAATAAGAGAACTACAGACCAATATCCTTGATGAACACAGATGCAAAAATTCTCACCAAAATACTAGCCAATAGGATTCAAAGTACATTAAAAGGATTATTCACCACGACCAAGTGGGATTTATTCCAGGGCTGCAAGGCTGGTTCAACATCCGCAAATCAATCAATGTGATACAACACATTAATAAAAGAAAGAACAAGAACCATATGATACTCTCCATAGATGCTGAAAAAGCATTTGACAAAGTACAGCATCCCTTCCTGATCAAAACTCTTCAAAGTGTAGGGATAGACGGTACATACCTCAATATTATCAAAGCCATCTATGAAAAACCCACCGCAAATATCATTCTCAATGGAGAAAAACTGAAAGCTTTTCCGCTAAGGTCAGGAACACGGCAGGGATGTCCGTTATCACCACTGCTATTCAACATAGTACTAGAAGTCCTAGCCTCAGCAATCAGACAACAAAAGGAAATTAAAGGCATCCAAATCGGCAAAGAAGAAGTCAAACTATCACTCTTTGCAGATGATATGATACTATATGTGGAAAACCCAAAAGACTCCACTCCAAAACTGCTAGAACTTGTACAGGAATTCAGTAAAGTGTCAGGATATAAAATCAATGCACAGAAATCAGTTGCATTTCTCTACACCAACATCAAGACAGAAGAAAAAGAAATTAAGGAATCCATCCCATTTACAATTGCACCCAAAACTATAAGATACCTAGGAATAAACCTAACCAAAGAGACTAAGAATCTATACACAGAAAACTATAAAGTACTCATGAAAGAAATGGAGGAAGACACAAAGAAATGGAAAAATGTTCCATGCTCCTGGACTGGAAGAATAAATATTGTGAAAATGTCTATGCTACCTAAAGCAATCTACACATTTAATGCAATTCCTATCAAAGTACCATCCATTTTTTTCAAAGAAATGGAATAAATAATCCTAAAATTTACATGGAACCAGAAAAGACCTCGAATAGCCAAAGGAATATTGAAAAAGAAAGCCAAAGTTGGTGGCATCACAATTCCGGACTTCAAGCTCTATTACAAAGCTGTCATCATCAAGACAGCATGGTACTGGCACAAAAACAGACACATAGATCAATGGAACAGAATAGAGAGCCCAGAAATGGACCCTCAACTCTATGGTCAACTCATCTTCGACAAAGCAGGAAAGAATGTCCAATGGAACAAAGACAGCCTCTTCAATAAATGGTGTTGGGAAAATTGGACAGCCACATGCAGAAAAATGAAATTGGATCATTTCCTTACACCACACACGAAAATAGACTCAAAATGGATGAAGGATCTCAATGTGAGAAAGGAATCCATCAAAATCCTCGAGGAGAACACAGGCAGCAACCTCTTCGACGTCAGCCGCAGCAACATCTTCCTAGGAACATCACCAAAGGCAAGGGAAGCAAGGGCAAAAATGAACTTTTGGGATTTTATCAAGATCAAAAGCTTTTGCACAGCAAAGGAAACAGTTAACAAAACCAAAAGACAACTGACAGAATGGGAGAAGATATTTGCAAATGACATATCAGATAAAGGGCTAGTGTCCAAAATCTATAAAGAACTTAGCAAACTCAACACCCAAAGAACAAATAATCCAATCAAGAAATGGGCAGAGGACATGAACAGACATTTCTGCAAAGACGACATCCAGATGGCCAACAGACACATGAAAAAGTGCTCCATATCACTCGGCATCAGGGAAATACAAATCAAAACCACCATGAGATATCACCTCACACCAGTCAGAATGGCTAAAATTAACAAGTCAGGAAATGACAGATGCTGGCGAGGATGCGGAGAAAGGGGAACCCTCCTACACTGTTGGTGGGAATGCAAGCTGGTGCAACCACTCTGGAAAACAGCATGGAGGTTCCTCAAAATGTTGAAAATAGAACTACCCTATGACCCTGCAATTGCACTGCTGGGTATTTACCCTAAAGATACAAACGTAGTGATCCGAAGGGGCACCTGCACCCAAATGTTTATAGCAGCAATGTCTACAATAGCCAAACTATGGAAAGAACCTAAATGTCCATCAACAAACGAATGGATAAAGAAGATGTGGTATATATACACAATGGAATACTATGCAGCCATCAAAAGAAATGAAATCTTGCCATTTGCGACGACGTGGATGGAACTAGAGGGTATCATGCTTAGCGAAATAAGTCAATCAGAGAAAGACAACTATCATATGATCTCCCTGATATGAGGGAGAGGAGATGCAACATGGGGGGTTGAGGGGGTAGGAGAAGAGTAAATGAAACAAGATGGGATTGGGAGGGAGACAAACCATAAGTGACTCTTAATCTCACAAAACAAACTGAGGGTTGATGGGGGGAGGGGGTTGGGAGAGGGGGTGGGGTTATGGATATTGGGGAGGGTATGTGCTATGGTGAGTGTTGTGAAGTGTGTAAACCTGGCGATTCGCAGACCTGTACCCCTGGGGATAAAAATATATGTTTATAAAGCTGTAAAAAAAAAAAAAAAAAAGAAAAAAGAAAGAATGAATACCCAAGTTTTGTAGCAACATGGACGGGACTGGAAGAGATTATGCTGAGTGAAATAAGTCAAGCAGAGAGAGTCAATTATCATATGGTTTCACTTATTTGTGGAGCATAACAAATAGCATGGAGGACAAGGGGAGATGGAGAGGAGAAGGGAGTTGAGGGAAATTGGAAGGGGAGGTGAACCATGAGAGACTATGGACTCTGAAAAACGATCTGAGAGTTTTGAAGGGGTGGGGGGTGGGAGGTTGGGGGCACCAGGTGGTGGGTATTGTAGAGGGCACGGATTGCATGGAGCACTGGGTGTGGTGCAAAAATAATGAATATTGTTATGCTGAAAAAATAAAAAAATTATTAAAAAAAAAATAAATAAATTCTCATTTTCCTTGAACACTTGAGGGGAGAAAACAGATACTGAACTTTAAGCGGTTAAAAAAAAGTAGAATTATGAAAAAAAAAAGAATTATGAAAATTCAGAAGACGAAATGGCAGAATTCAGTGACACGAGATCTTGAATGGTAAGAAGATTCAAGACAACTTGGAAGCTTTCAGAAATGGAACCTTGTCATCACGAACAACAAAGACAAAAATAAGCATTTATTAAGCACTTCTATAGGCCAACCTCTGAGTTAGGCCCTCGGGGCACTAAAATAAATATGCCTCATTTCTGCTCTAAAGAAACCCGTAGTCCAAATGCATGACAAACTCAAACAGAACTAAATTAAAAAATAAACCTGGTGCTGTTGTGGATGTTGTTGTCTAGTTAGCTTGAAATTTCAAAGGGACTGTGATACTTCTCATAAAGTACTGCACAGAAGGGGCCCCTGGGTGCTTCAGTTAGTTCGGTGTCTGATTCTTGATTTCAGGTCATGATCTCAGGGCCATGAGATCAAGCCCCATGTTGAACCCTACACTGGGCTCCATGCTCTGTGTGAGGCCTGCTTAAGAGTCGCTGTCTCCCTCTCCCTCTGCCCCTCCCTGCCTCTCCTTCTCCTTCTCTCTTAACATATACACAGACACACAGACACATACACACACACACACACAAAACTGCAGAGTCATTTCTACCTGATTTTTTTTCCTCTAAAAACAAAGAGAAGAAAAAAACAGAGGAAATCTTTACTCTCATTCAAACTAAAAAACAGTCACCACTCTCAACCAGAATGCAGAAAATCAGGACCTACTAGAACTAGGTCCAAATGCTGGGAGGACATCCTCCCCTGATCTCTGACACAGGCTGAGCTCTTCAAAAGGAGCTGGTCTACCTGGAAAGTTACCTGCTCAGGACCCCACTTAATCAAAAAGCACCATTCTTATGGCCATGTCCAACACTACTTCAACATTACAAAATATTTTGTAAGCACTATAAACTCTGCCACAGGTTCTGTGAACTACTCCCTCCTGGGTTTTACCAACTCTCCAACTAACATCTCTTTCAAAATCATTTTCTAGGGCTACCCTTCTCCATGCTTCTGTGATGTGTTAGGGTTCTCATCATGATTATCCTCAGCCTATATGCCTGATTCAACTGACTTCTATACATGGAATTCACCATTCTACTTCATAGCACAAAACCATCTCCTGACTTACTGATACAGAAGCCAAATACCCCCTATATATCTCTGTTTAAATATCTCACAGGTGTTCAAAAGGTAACTGGTCCCAAAGGGAATCCCTTGCTCCTAATGAATGAGTTCTCTATCCCCTACTCTTGTGAGTGACATTGTTACCTGCCCCAACCCCCAGACGTAGGGCTGAGCCTCCTGCCACATCCAGCTGACTATTAAGTGTTATCAAAGGATATAAGTAAGGGCTCAAAATACATCTACTTAATAAATCTCTCAAAAATTTCCCTTCTTTCCTATTCCCAAGGCCTTGTTCTTATCATGACTTCATGTTTTTACTTACTTGTATAGCAGGAAAAGCCTCTCCATCAGCCACCTTAGCTCTGTTCCTACTTCCTTTAATTCACAGATCACACTATACAGGCTACGAGTCTGATTTATATTTAAATCATATCTATTTATTATTGTGGTTCTCCAATTTTTACTGTTACCTCATACCTATAGGGTTAAGTATTAACTCCTCAGTATGACATGCAAAGCCCTTCAGAATCTATTGTCTGCCCATCTGGTCAGCATCTCTCCCACCAATTCCTCCACCTGCCTTCTATGTTCCAACCACACTCAGCTACGCGTAGTTCCCAGAGGCCCATCTGTTTCACGTCAGGTTACTAGTTGCTCCTTCTTCTTTAAGGGTTTGTCCCTCCCACTCCCTTGGTGGCTAGCATCTTAATTACAGTATATGACAAACACTGTCTCCTCTGTGTGCATTTCCCCGACATCTCCACCGTCTCCCACCATCTTCATTGACATACCTTTATCTCCCCCACCGTGAAAGTTAAGAGTTCTTCCTTTATGTTATCATATACTCTTTGCACATTTCTATCACAACAAGTACCACAAAACACCTTATTACAAATCTAGCTTGCATGCATGACATTTTAGGAAACTCTAGACCCCTTGAAGAATATATCTAGTGTCAATTACAAAGCTCTGTCAATGGTAATATGCTCAGCAGTCAATACATTCAATGAATGTATGAAAAGACTTACACAGCGCAAGCAAATGTGGATGGAGTAAATTTAGGGAGGGAAAATTAATAATAGACATGATGTGATTTAATAGTAAATTACAGGCAACAAAACAAGCAATGTAACTTTGAGTTACATTAATAAAGACATGGCAAAGAGTAGGAAAAAGAAATTCTCCTTATCTCTAATGACCACCACAAGTGTAGGAGATACATAATATATATTCAACAGAGGACTGCCCAAAAAGAAGAACTCAGAAGAATACTGTATTGGGAAATATGGAAGGAAATGGAAAAAAGGAGACTGGGCATTTTAATTGTGTTCAAATACACAGGGCCCTGATGAGGGTTAAGCTCATTCTGCATAATCCTCAGGAAGTAACCTGAATCATAGTTGGAGCTACAGGGATAGAAGGACACAATAAAGATTTTATCAAGCCTGTACCACACACTTCCACACAATAAACCAACCAGAAAGCAAGATCAATCATTGCTACTTAGAAAAGACAATCACAATAATAATGAACACTTACTACAGCCCAGCTATGGTTCTGTCTTATATGCATTAACTAATTTAATCTCCAACACAATCTGACGTGGTAGGTATCATTATTAAAACATAGCCTAGGGGAACCTGGGTGGTTCAGTCAGTTAAGCAGCTTACTTTTGGTTTTGGCTCAGGTCATGATCTCAGGGTCATGAGATTGAGCCCCCAGGTCGGGCTCCAGGCTCAGCGGGGAGTCTGCTCAGGATTCTCTCTCTCCCTCTGCCCCCCACCACCCAACTTGTATGTTTGCATGTACCCTCTCTAAATAAATAAATAAATCTTTAAAAAAATTTTTTTTAAAGATTTTCATTTATTTATTTATTTGACAGACAGATCACAAGTAGGCAGAGAGGCAGGCAGAGAGAGAGAGGAGGAAGCAGGGAGCCTGCTGAGCAGAGAGCCCGATGCAGGGCTCGATCCCAGAACCCTGAGACCATGACCTGAGCCGAAGGCAGAGGCTTTAACCCACTGAGCCACCCAGGTGCCCCTCTTTTAAAATTTTTAATTAAAAAAAAAAACCATAGCCCAGAAAGGTTAAGTAATTTGACTAAGTTCACACGGCTATTAAGAGAACCTGAGATTCAAATACAGGCAGTCTGGCTCCAGACTCCCTGCTTCTAAGCACCTCACTATCTGACTTCAGTCTGAAACTCTGTATTATACCTAGAGCACAATGTGTAATTTAAGTACGTTAGTACCTGCAATACTAGCTTATATGTGGCCATTCTCTACATGACTGAATAAAAGAAATGAAACACCTTGCCACCATCTTCTCCCCACCCAGGCACAGCCGTGGCCCACTGCAGGGGTATGTGGAGGGCCTAGAACTCTATAGAGTCTGCAACTCTCTAATATGGACAAACTCACTGCATCCCCACAACAGCAGGATTCCTATATCCATTGTTCATACGAGGACACCAAAGCTCAGACATAGTAAATGACTTGTCCAAAGTCAGAGAGCTAGGAATGAATGGAAGCATCACTCAGACCTTGTCCCTCAGATTCTTAGTGCATTTCACATAACCACCAATGGCTGTGCAGTCTTCCTGTCCTTAACCCCAATAATCCGTGCCATATTCATCTTTCTAATACACAGTACCCTCCAGGGACTCATCACAGATATCATATTAACCACAGTATCCAATGTAGGCCTTCAAGGTTCCCAGGCCCACCTCCATCTGCACTGCCAAGATGTTTCCCACCATGCCTCCACATAGTAATAGTGCTCAGGTCAAACCAAACTCCTGTTTGCTTCCAAAGACAACCCCAGAATTTCACCTTTGAATCTGTCCAGAGTATTCCCTTCAACTACTTATAAAATCAGAAACTATTAATCAAAGTGAATAATATGCAAATAGGCAAGTCTACTTTATTTGGAAAGTTGTTTTAACTTTCTCTTTCTCCACTGTTTTGTATCAAAAGGAATTTAACGCAATCATTATAACCAAAACTCAAAGTGAAATGACTTGCTTTTACAATGTGATAGAATAATAACTACTCTTCAACAAAGCAGGAAGGGATATCCAATGGGAAAAAAAAGACCCAAAGAAACTGATGAAATACTTAAAACTTGAAATAACGTAAATGTCCTTCTCCAGTGTAAGCGGTAAATACATAACCACACATTCACTCAATGGAATGTTACCCAAAAATAAATAAGAACAGACTATCTACATACAACAACAAGAATGAATCTAAAAAGAATCATGTTGAGCAAAACAGACCAGATACAAAAAATTATATACTATATGATTTCCTGTATAAAAAGTGTAAAAATAGGTAGAACTCTTCTATGGAATTAGAAGTCAAGATAGCGGATCCCTTAATTAGGGGAGTAGTAGTGACTATGAGGGGCATGAGGAGGATCGTGGCGTTCTGGAAACATTGTTTCTTTTTTTTTTTTTTAAAGATTTTATTTATTTATTTGACAGAGAGAGATCACAAGTAGGTGGAGAGGCAGGCAGAGAGAAAGGGGAGGAAGCAGGCTCCCTGCGGAGCAGAGAGCCTGAAGCGGAGCTCGATCCCAGGACTCTGGGATCATGACCTGAGCCGAAGGCAGAGGCTTTAACCCACTGAGCCACCCAGGCACCCCAACATTCTGTTTCTTAATAGGACTAGTGATCACTAGGTGTGCTCACTTTGTGAAAACTCTTTGAGTGCCACACTTAAAATTGTCATTTTAAGTATGTTATGTTCTGGAAAATCCAGCAGTCACTGCTGTGTTGTTAACATGTCATCACAGTACGTTATTCAGATTAAGGATTTCTTCTGCATCACAAGATTTTTTTGAGGAGGGGGAGTCATATTCAATATTGTATTCAAATTAGAGGCTTTCCTTATTTGTGACTCACTCTCACCTTTAGATTGGGTCACAACTATATTTAATTCCTTGTTTAAATTTGAATTTCACGCATGGAATAATACTGGACACTTCCAAAGGCCAATCCTCAAAAAGCGCCCTCCTTCTGAACTACCACCTTTTTGATAACAACATCTTGATTCTGTACTTTCTACCAGTTCTATCTGCTCACTCATTGTCTGCTTCATTTCACTGCACACTTTCCAGTACTCCTGTGCCCTCCTCTGAAGCCCACCAGTTTTTTGCCTCCATCCCCACCTCTGAGCTCTTAGCATACAAATCCCTGGAGTCCCACAGGTGGAAGAGAATATCAAACACATGAAATGTAAGAGAGAACACAGCAAGGCTAATGGAGAACCTTCAGTCGTCAGCCTTCTACCTTTCCAGCTAATTTCCTTAATTGACAAGCCCCTCAGGCCACAGGAGCACAACAAACAATATCCAGAAGACATCTCTGAGTTCTCAGCTCCTGCTATTTTTAATGGATTCCCACATTAAAGAGATGTGGGATGCTATTAGCATAAAAACAATGTATTTCAAAGATAAAGCCATTTAAAACACAAATCGATGCTCTCATTACATCATCACTAATGACAGTAGGCAAATGGCTAAGCTAATATTTTCTCCTACTTTCTTCCCTTCTTGCTTTATAAAGAGAAAAGGGATGATCCAAGAACTTTCTTATCCAAGGATACATGACAAATAAGTGGGAGTGACAGCAGAAACACGGCTTTGTTACACCCAGTGCACAGTGTTTCACCTACATCTTGCATTCCCACACACAGGATGCTGTGGTAGATTGTTTGCAAGGAGAGAAAAGGAAGACTGGGGTTATTTTCCTTCCTGTATCCACATCCTTTGGCAATGTGACTTTGCAACTCCTACCTTTAAGAGATGAGATCTATTTCCCCAACCCTTGAGTCTGAGCTGGCCTTAGGACTTGCTTTGGCCAGCAGCACGTGGCATAAGTGACACTGTGCCAGTTCTAAGCCTAGACCTGAAGAAGAATAGCACCTCTACTCACAGTCTTGGAAGCCAAACTACTGGCTATGTGAAGAAGACCTATAAGGCTTTCGAATAATGAGATACCAAAGCAGCAGCCCTCTGAGTCATCCATTTGAGCCATCCCAGATCTGTCAGCTACCAAGCAACTCGGCAATCTACCACAAATGCATGGGTAAAACATAGTTGAGATAAGTTAAACTTAACCCAAGTTAGCAGAACCACTTAATGGAGTCAAAGACTTGTGAGTTTTAAAGAAATGGTGGTTGTTACTATCCACAAAGTTCTGGAGTAGTTTGTGATGCAGGGAGAAAAGCTAACTGATACAAATGTGGGGAAAACACGTGTGTTTTATCTACATAGAATTTCAGACTTGGTATGACTTAACACTGGGGACAACATATATACCTACTAGATATAAAGGTCCCATTTTAACAAGATTATCCAATATAGGTAAGATATGGATATGTAAAATAAAGTTTAATATACAAATGCTAGATTATTATTTATCTTTTATATTGGGAAATGTGTTACTATTTTGCTTTGAATAGATTCGTGCCAATGACTATTCCATGAAAATAGAGAATTCAAAGTTATTACTTCACATATTTCCTAAACATTTTTCAAATCCAACCTCACCTAAAATTTTCCCATCCTCTAGGTAACTTTAATACCCATGTAGATGAGACTTCCAATACCTTGGCTTCACAGTTTCTTTACCAATTCATCTCCAATAATCTTTCCACTTTTCCTCGGATACCCAATCACATGGTCATAATCTGAAATTTGTCATATCCTAAACGTTTTTCCAGCTCTGAAGTCTTGAACTCAACCACCCAGTTATCTGACCATTTCCTCTTCTCTGATGAGCTAACTGGTCCAATTACAACACAATCGTAGTTCAACCTTATTGAAACTCCAGTCCACCAACAGACCTACTTTTTATCAGTCTGTCAACTCTCTCCATTCTCCACTCTCTTCTTTATGCAGCCGCATAATGGCAATAACACTATACACCCTTACACCCTGAATTCCTTAACATTTCTGTCTCTTCATTATAACTTCTATCAAAATCCAAATCCTAGCTCAATTATCAGCTTTCTTCATGCCTGTGTTAACTGTCAAGAAAGTCATAATCTTGAATATAGAACAAGGCAGATTGGTTCCACTATAAACTCATTATCATTAATCTCAAACCATCTCACAACTACCTAATAGTTTTACTGCTTTTCTTATTAATTAATGCCCTCACTATTTTTCCAACTTTCTCTACTCTGCTCAAAACCCTGACCATTCCCCTCTTCAACTACATTCTTCCCATAGACATTTAAACATCTCATGTGTCTCTCACTGAAAGATGATAGATAGATAGATAGATAGAGTTTGCAAGAAACTGCACCCTCCCATTGCAGACCATGTCCCTGGTCCTCCTTTAATATCTGAGCAAATGTCAGCATTAGCCATTTGATTAAGCAAACCAGAAACTGAGAAGTATTCTTGTCACCCCTCTGACATCTGTGACCCCAATGTATCTTAAAATCCTATTCATTTTAGCTCCTAAATATCTCTCAGATTTATCCATTTCTCCCCATCTCCACTGTCACCACCTAAGACCATGCTACTAGCATCTGTCTCCTGGATCCACAGGTGTTTCTTAATAAGTTTCAAGACATTTATTTGACCCCAATCAATGTCCTCTAAACACTATATGAGTTACCTTTCAAAATCACCCCCAGTTTAAAATTACATGATGGCCTCCCATTGTTCTAAAATCTGTTTTGGTTTACACAGACCTGCATGGTGTGGCCCCTGTCTACCACTCTAATCTCATCCTTCAACACTCTCATCACTCTTCATCAACCTTCAGCTTTTGGAAATGCCTTGCTCCCTCAAACATAGGGTTTATGCACCTGCTAAACTTTCATGCCCTCTGTCCTTAGCTTAGCTACATCTATTCATACTTCAGATCTCAGTTCAATCATTGCTTCTTCAGGAAAATTTTCCTGTCCGGGCTACATCAGGTCATTTCATTATATAATCTCAAAGGACCACGTACATTCTCTTCATGACATTTGCTGTTTGTGACTGTATATGTTTGTTCATCCTCTTATTCCTCACATGTTGTTTAACACTCTCTTGCATGTAGTGCCAAATATTTACTGAATGAATACATTATTTAAAGAATAAACTAACCACTAATAAATCTTTCATAATTTCTGACTTCTCCACCATTGATATTATAATTAATAATTAATAGCTATTCCATCTTCATGGATAGCACCATATAAGGCAACTCGGTAAAAACCAACAAAACAATAAGTTTCATTTGATAAGCGCTGGGTTCTTACTCTAGAGAGATTATGTACATGAATGACTACATAGTGCATTTCCATTTTCTTTTGCAGAACACAATTTAAAAACAAAGAAAATTACAAAGTACATTTGTTATCTGCACCTCTAACCCAGATAACCAATTCCATTGTCTCCTTCTTATTCAAAACTCACATCTCCAACTCCTTCTACCAAGACATCCATGGGGAAATAATCCTAATTACTCCATGCATTAGTTAGTATGCTTTAGAGAAGGATCTCAACTTTGATAATTTGTACATACCATCTGTTTTAGCCAATTTATATGTGGGAGGCCGCAATAAAGCTTGAGACGAGAACCAAACCAGGCCCTGACTTGTGCCTCCTTTAAAGTCCGAATAACCTAACGAAAGGTTTAGGATGGGAAAAGTTGAGTAGCACTGAGAAAGGGTCTGTGCTATGTGTTGTGCGCTCACCTACATGACTTCCCACATGCTTGCTAAACAAATGAGAACAATTCGGTTGGGGTCAAAAGTTCGTTGCTGGTCCTTGCTGCCCTAATACTGCTCATAAATTACTTTCAGGTTTGCTGTATCAATACAGAACAAATGTACTAGCATCAGCCATTTGGCGTCACAAGGTCTGCTTATAGTTAAATGTGAAACTTATTATGGGAACTCGTGGTTGTTTAACTAGGCACAGGTGTATTGCTTCTCCTATCACTATATATATGGCCTTAATGCTTTGAATAAACTCAGCACGTTGGACATCCTCCTCAGTGCTCCCCCTGCCCCCATCTCTTTGTCTCTTAAGTTCTTTTCACCATCCTCTTACTCTCACGTTCCTGGTCGATTTGTCGCGCCGGCCGCAACATTTATATTCTTATCAGAACACTGGGATAGATAGATGATAGATAGATGAATAGATGAAGAGCAGATCTCTATCTTCAGCAACATCCATAATGTACTTTTTTTTTTTTTTAGATTTTATTTATTTATTTGTCAGAGAGAGAGAGGGAGAGAGAGCAAGCACAGGCAGACAGAATGGCAGGCAGAGGCAGAGGGAGAAGCAGGCTCCCTAATGAGCAAGGAGCCTGATGTGGGACTCGATCCCAGGACGCTGGGATCATGACCTGAGCCGAAGGCAGCTGCTTAACCAACTGAGCCACCCAGGTGTCCCCATAATGTACTTTTTAAGTGCCTCTTATTTTGGGAAAGATTTTCCCTTTACTATCCATTGGGTCCACAGTAAATACAAAGCATGACCAAAATACATACCCTAAAAAGAAGTATATTGCCCAAAGCTTCAAATTTTTTTCAAACATTATGATATATGTACAAGCAAACTAAATTGGGGGATGCTTTAAATCTTCAGTAACTTGTTGTTTTTACAATAATCCAAATGTCTTAATGCAATCTGCCTTACCTCTACACTCTCACCTTGTGCATCTCTGTCTTCTTCCTCTACACTCCAGTCATAGAAAACTTTATTCTATTCTTCAAAAATGTAATATTCTCTCATTTGTGGGGTTTTTTTTTAAGATTTTATTTATTTGTCAGAGAGAGAGAGAGAGAGAGAGATCACAAGTAGGCCAAGAGGCAGGCAGAAGCAGAGGGAGAAGCAGGTTCCCTGCCGAGCAAGGAGCCCGATGTGGGACTTGATCCCAGGATGCTGGGATCATGACCTGAGCTGAAGGCAGCCACTTAACCAACTGAGCCACCCAGGCGTCGCTCTCATTTGTGGATTTTTAAACATGATATTTAAAACACTCTCCTGAACCTACCAATCACCACTTCTGCCTGGCTAACTGCTACTTATCTTTCAGGTCTGTCCCCTCTTCAGAGACTTCCTTAACTATCCCGTCCTCAAATAGATTAAGACCCTTGTTTTACAGTATAAATGCTTGGTCCAAGAAGTGCTGAGAGAATCATGGAGAGTGAGAGTTGAAGCAGAGAAAGGCTGAAGTAGCCATGATGGACCATGTGCTGGTGAAAATTAAGAAGATTCAGGAATGAGAGCCACAAGACAAGCAAAGGAGAAAAGAAGGTAAGAATTCCCTCAGTAAAGAAAAGATAGGAAGGATATCAACAGGACTAAGTGAATCATACTAACAGTGGAACACTGAGATCTACAAATTCTGGAAAAATAGAAGAGCGGAGTGAACAGTCATGGCCTCCAAATTATTTTCTAAAAGTGGCCCTTTTCCAGCAACCAGAATGATAATATACAACAATATGGTGTTAAGGCTATAATAAAAAGTTAAAGCAATCTCAAAGCAAGGCTGTGAGACACGCAAAGAAGGTAGTCAAAGGGTAGCTCCTCTTTGGTAAGCTTTTCCCTCCCTACCTAACTCTTCCGCCAAGCACTCACTTCCAGGCTTGGCTGTGTATTGGGCCAAGGTTTCTACAGCTCTCATGGTCCAAGACCATCCATTAGTTCCTAAGGTCCCTTTTCTTTTCCAAAATTCTGAAAAATGTCTGTCGTAATATTATATCTCCCATCATTTCAGGTTATTTGAGTGTCTTTTCTTTGCAACAAGAACAACAAAATCTTAACCTAACAGCTACATTTAGCCCAGTACATGCTTTCTTACATGGCTCAACTCCTGATCATCCTAGTCATCACCTATCTCTTATTGCCCTGTATTATTTCTATGTAGAGAACATCTGAAATTTTATATATACGTGTGAAATTTTCCATATATGTTTACTGTTTTTCCCCACCAGAATAAAAACTCTGACAAAGACAGCCTTAACACAGCCTGATTAAACTTTAGACAGGCTTTTTCCTTGACTCGAGGCCTCTGACCTCCCTTTTCTTAGAACATTTACTTTAGAAGGCTTCCAATTATAAATTCTTTCTCTGCCCCTTTGAGATATAAATCTTCTCCCAGACTCTTGTCAGTTGTATAAGCCAGGAATGTCTTTCTGAAGGACTTGGAAGCCATCCCTTTGAAACTTATCAAGAACAATAGCACCCCTATCTCTCAGTGTCTGTGGGAGATTAGGAGCCTAACTTTGATGACACCAATTAGCAAACACAGGTGGTTTAACCACGTTGACTAACTTCTTCACCTTCTGTTTCAGCAAAGTTCAATCTCCCTCCTCTACTGCAATAGGCTTGAACAAAACCTTTCTCCCCATTCTTAACAAGTGTTCAGTGCGATTTCTCTTTGACAGTTCCAAGAAGGTAGGGAGGATTTGTGTGCTTCTTCACTGCTAAGATTCCCAATATTTATAATAAAGAAGTAGCTCAATATATACCTGATGAATGAATGGATGAATGAAGTCACATAGGCTTTTTTTTTTTTCATTTAAAGGATGACTTTGAGAGAAAAATAAATCCCTCTTGAGCTATTCCTTTATATTTCTGAATGTACTACATCTCAAAATTCAATCTATGTACATGGCTTATTAATGGCACTAAAGAAAAGAAATTATCAGCCCTGGTGACATAGCTTTATTGCATGTACTGACAGGCTTCTGCACACGGAAATTTTATTCCTTAAATATGAATACTTTCTTTGCCAATAAAGGTAAAACTGTTAAATATATGTGCTACTATTAAATGTTTGTTAGATTTTAATCTTGAATACAAGCAATTCAAATGGTTGTAAAATTCTAGCATAGTTGAGTTAAAAATTCTGCTAGCCTAATGATTTATAATCATCACAAAATAACAGTTGCACAACCTCCTATCATCTAGGCCTCTTCACTTACTGCAGCCAAAACACTTACAACATCTGCAAAAGTTCAAACAAAAACTTTTGAGTTTGGCCATTCATAATGCAGTATGAGCTTATGTATAAATGTGAATGTAACTGAAGATAGCTGATTTTGACTGACACAATGACATAAGCACAAACAAATCACAGTGAAAACTTTCATCTTCTGGAAAATTGCACACCAGACATTTGATTATAAAGTCCATATTTGTATCTGCAATGCTGACCAAGTAAACATTCAGACTCACAAGACTGCCATAAACTGAACTCAGACTCAGAAGGATACAGGGCAGAAATCACTGGTTACCAGTAAGGCAGCAGAAGGCATCCTCTTCTGCAAGACTTGACCTCATAGCTATCTATGTAGCAGTCCACAGAGCTATGTTAGTTGTGCCCTTCTCCCAAGGGGGCAACGCAAAAGTAAGCAAATGAGACTCAATTGGCAAGTACTAGGACCATCCTGACTTAAAGACTAGAGAACTGACACTGTACAACCTTACACTCAGCCTGAACACTCAGAACTGAAACCATACCTTACTGTTTATGTTAACATGATTTTGTGCTAGTCCTGTCTTCCTTAGCATGACTTAATTTTTCCAGGACTCTCCTGCCCAGGCAAATGGTTTGATTTTTCATCATAGGAACTTTCCAAAGACCCAGTAACTCTTCAGCAGGAAGCATAAACAGTTTATGCCCTAATATTCTTTGAATTTTTTGCGTCAAAATCCTCACCTTGCTGTTTCCACCAATCCTGAACTACTATATCATGATCCTTGAAATTTACCCAATCCTAACTTTTCACTTGGAGAAGAAATAAAGGATGCTAAATAGGGTGTCCATCCATATACTTTCCTCTGAGTCTATGGGTGAAAGTCAAGTGTGGGTAAACCACCAATCTAATCCTCAGTAAAAATATAAGCAGTTTTTTATTGTTCTTAGAATCACTAACATTGTTAAGGTGCTTTCTCAAGCAGAAAAGAACTGGGACATATAAAGGACTTAAAACTGTAGCTAAAGTTTTTGAAAGATGGCACTAAAAAACCTATGTCTGACTAGAAGGTAGAATCACCCGCAAGACAATACATGAAGATTTCATCACAGTTAAAGTCTCATGCTCTTCAGAGCAAGGAAAGTTATCAGGATAAAGAGGGGCATTGAATAATGATAAAATGGTCAAATCTCCAAAAGGTAATAGCCTTAATGTATATGCACCTAACAAGAACATCAGAATATGTGAAGAAAAAGCGAGCAGAACTACTAGAAGAAATAGATAAATCTACTGTTATAGTTGAAGACTTCCATGCCTCTCTATCAGAAATAGTCACATCTAGCAGACAGAAAATCAGTAAGAACATAGTAGAACTCAACAGCACCATGAATCAACCAGACATAATTGACATTGATCAACTATTTTATATGAAAACAGCAAAGAAAACACATTCTTCTCAAGCTCACATAAAACATTACTAAAAACACATTCTGGCCCAACACACACCTTAACAAATTTAAAAGAACAGAGGTCATAGAGTGTTTGCTTTTAGATTACAATGGAATTAAGCTAGAAATCAACAACAGAGAGAAAATCTCAAAATACTTGGAGACTAAACAACATACTTCTAAACAAAAATGGGTCAAATAAGAAACCTCAAGAAAATTTTTTTAAGTTTTTGAACTAAATAAAAATGAAAATACAATGTATCAAAATTTGTGGGATGAAGTGAAAGTAGTGCTTAGAGGGAAATTTATAGCTTTGAACGCAAATGTTAGGAAAGAAGAAAGATCAAAAATCAATAATGTGAACTTCCACCTTAGCAAACTGAAAAAAAAGAAGAGAAAATTAAGTACAAAGCAAGAAGAAAAGACATAATGAAAATTAGAAAAAAGCAATGAAATTAAGAAATCATAGAGGAAAGTCAACAAAACCAAAAGCCTATTCTTTTTTTTTTTTTTAAGATTTTATTTACTTATTTGACAGAGAGAGATCACAAGCAGGCAGAGAGGCAGGCAGAGAGACAGGAGGAAGCAGGCTCCCTGCTGAGCAGAGAGCCCGATGCAGGGCTCAATCCCAGGACTCCGAGATCATGACCTGAGCCGAAGGCAGCGGCTTAACCCACTGAGCCACCCAGGCGCCCCCAAAAGCCTATTCTTTTTTTTTTAAAGATTTTATTTATTTATTTGACAGAGAGAAATCACAAGTAAGCAGAGAGGCAGGCAGAGAGAGAGGAGGAAGCAGGCTCCCTGCTGAGCAGAAAGCCCGATGTGGGGCTCAAACCCAGGACCTGGGATCATGACCTGAGCCGAAGGCAGCGGCTTAACCCACTGAGCCACCCAGGCGCCCCCAAAAGCCTATTCTTTAGAAAGACAGATAAAATTAAGATTCTAGCCACACTTAATAAGAAAAAAATTAGAGAAGACACAAATTACTAATAAGAGAAATAAAAGAGAGAACATCACTACGTAGACATTAAGAGAATAGTAACAATAATAGTAATAGAGGGGAGCCTGGGTGGCTCAGTCAGTTAAGGAGCCGGCTCTCAGTTTTGGCTCAGGTCATGATCTCAGGTCCTGGGACAGAGCCCCACATTGGACTCTGGGCTCCATGCTCATCAGGGAGTCTTGAGGATTTCTTTCCCTCTCCCTCTATCTTCCTCCTCCTCTCTCTCTCTCTTTTTCTTCCTCTCTCTTTCTCTCTCATAAATAAATAAATTTTTAAAAAACAGTAATAAAATGCTATGAATAATTCTAGAAGATATGGACAATTCCTTGAAAGATGTAACCTGCCCAAACTCACACAAGAAAAAATAGGCTATTTGAAAAGAACTATATGCATTAAACAAATCAATTCAGTAATAACCTTCCAAAATTACCCCAGGCCCAGATGAGTTCATGGGTGAATTCTACCAAATATCTCAGGAAGAAATACCGCAACTTCTACAATCTTTTCCAGAGGTAGAAGTAGATATGATACTTCCTAACTCATCTTTTGGAATCCAGAATTACCCTACTACCAGAATCAGACAAAGACATTATGAGATAAGAAAACTACAGACCAATATTTCTTATGAACATAGATGCAAAAATCCTCAAAAAAATGGCAAATATATAATATATCAAATATATCCAACAATATATAAATATGATCATATAATATGCCCAAGTAGAATTTTTCCTAAGTATGCATGGCTGGTTTAACACTCAAAAATCAATTAAGGTAATCCATAACATCACAGACTAAAGAACAAAGATCACATGATTATATCAATAGATGCAGAAAAAAAGCACTTAATAAAATATAATAGTCATTCATAATAAAAACTCCCAGAAAACTAGAAAGAGAGGAACTTCCTCTACTTGATAAAGAACATCTATAAAAAAACCTACAGCTAACATTATAATCACATAAATAAAAGATGTTTATGAGGAAAACCACAACATTCTGATGAAGGAAATCAAAGAAAAACTAAATAAGTGGAGTGATATCCCATGCTCATGAAGAGGAATACTCAATATTGTCAAGATGTCAGTTCTTCTCAGGGTGTCTAGGTGGCTTAGTTGGTTAAGCACCTGACTCTTGATTTCAGCTCAGGTCATGATAGGGTCATGAGAGCGAGCCCCACGATGTGCTCCATGTTCAGCAGGAAGTCTACTTAAGATTCTCTCTTTCCAAGGAAAAAATAAAACAAAACGAAATCAGAGAGGGAGACAAACTATAAGACACTCTTAAGCATAGGAAATAAACTGAGGGTTGCTGGAGGGGAGAGGTGGGATGGGGTAACTGGATAATGGACATTAAAGAGGGCACACAATGTAATGAGCCCTGGGTATTATATAAGACTGATGAATCACTGACCTCTACTTCCAAAACCAATAACACATTGTATGTTAATTGAATATAAATAAATTTTAATAATAATAAAATTCTGTCTTTCCCTCTCTCTCCATTCCTCCCCCTACAATTTCTCTAAAATAAATAAATCTTCAAAAAAAAAGATGTCAATTCTTGATCTGTAGTTATAACACAATCCTGATCAAAATACCAACAAGTTATTTTGTGGATATCAATAAACTGATTCTAAAGTTTATATGAAGAGAAAAAGTTGTGAATAGCCAACTCAATATTGAAGGAGAACAAAGTTAGAGGGCAGATACTACTCCAACATTTGCTTTAAGTCTGTAGTAGTCAAGACAATGCAGTGAAAGTAGAGACAAACAGATCTATGAGACAAAACAGAGAGCCCAGAAACAGACCCACATAAATATAATCAACTGTTCTTTTTTTTTTTAAAGATTTTATTTATTTATTTGATAGACAGAGATCACAAGTAGTCAGAGAGGCAGGCAGAGAGAGAGGAGGAAGCAGGCTTCCCGCCGAGCAGAGAGCCCGATGCGGGGCTCCATCCCAGGACTCTGGGATCGTGACCTGAGCAGAAGGCAGAGGCTTTAACCCACTGAGCCACCCAGGAGACCATAATCAACTGTTCTTAACAAAGGAGCAAAGGCAATACAATGGAGGAAAGATAGTTTTTTCAACAAATATTACAACTGGACATCCAAATGGAAACAAAAATGAATGTACACACAGACCTTAAACCCTTTATAAAAATTAACTCAAAATGGATAATAGACCTAAATTTAAACACAAAACTAAAGCTTCTCGACGATAACATGGGAAAAAACTAGGTCACCTTGGTTTTGGTGATAACTTTTTAGATACACCAAAGGCATGATCCATAAAAGAAATAATTAATAAAATAAACTTCAGTAACATTAAAAACTGTTCTGTGAAAGATACGATCACAAGAATGAGAAGACAAGCCACAGAATGAAAGAAATATTTTGTAAAAGACATATCTTATAAAGGACCACTACATAAAACATACAAAGATCTCTCAAAATTCAACAAGGAGAAAATTAAAAACTTGATCAAAAAATGAGCAAAAGGATCTGGACAGACACCTGACCAAAGAATATATTGATAGAAAACAGGTGTATGAAAAGCTGTTCAACATCTTATGTCATAAGGGAATTGCAAATTAAAACAATAAGGAGACAACACTACACATCTATTAGGATGATCAAAATCCAAAACACTGACAACACCAAATGCTGGTGAGGATGTGGATCAACAGGAACTCTCATTCAGTGCTGATGAAAATGCAAAATGGTACAGCAGCTTTGGAAGACAGTTCAGCAATTTCTTACAAAATTGAACATAATCTTCCCATATGATCCAGCAATTGTGTTTCTTGGAATTGACCCAAATGAGTTGATAACTTACTCCTACACAAAAACCTACACACAAAGTTTACAGCAGCTTTATCCGTAATTGCCAAAACTTGGAAGCAGCCAATTTCTCCTTCAGTAGAAAAATAAACCAGTATATCCAGACAATCTAATATTATTGAGCTCCAAAAAGAAGTGAGCCAAAGCCATAAAAAGACATGGAGGAAACTTAGATGCATATTAAAACATGAAAGAAGCCAATCTGAAAAGGCTACATACTATATGATTCCAACCATATGACATTCTGGAAAATTCAAAACTGTATCAACTGTAAAAAGATCGGTGATTGCTAGGGGTAAGGGGAGGAGGAAGGACTAAATTAGCAGAGCACAGAGAATTTTTAAGGCAATGGAAGCACTCTGTATAATACTGTAATGGTAAATACATGTCATTATACATTTATCCTAACCCACAGAACATACAACATGGACTTTCAGTGATAACAGTGTGTCAGTGTAGGTTCACCAATTGTAATAAATGTACCACTATGGTGGGGGATGTTGATAATGAGATAGGCTGGGGGTGGCGTTTGGCAATCTCTGTATGGAAAATCTCTATACCTTCCTCTCAATTTTGCTGTGAATTTTAAAATGGTCTTAAAATAAAGTCCATTATCATCTATGCAAACACACAGATGAGAAAAATCAATTGATTCCATGGTAGACTGGACAGGGTTTCTATGGATTTAATTAGATTAAATTTAGGAAAACTAAGAAAAAGAAATATTAAATAGTCCCTATCTGTACCACTGAAACACTTTTTTTTTAAGATTGATTTTTTTTATTTATTTATTTATTTATTCATTTATTTATTTGACACAGAGAGATAGAGAGCACAAGTAGGCAGAGCAGCAGGCAGAGAGAGAGGGGGAGAAGCAGGCTCCCCACTGAGAAGGGAGCCCCATGCAGGACTTGATCCTAGGACCCTGGGTTCAGACCTGAGCCAAAGGCAGACGCTTAACTGACTGAGCCACCCAGGTGCCCTGGCCACTGAAACATTATTTTAAATTATCTGTAGGCTTTAATGAAAAAGTAATAGCAACCAAATTGTATTAAATAACAATCTCCAACATGCTATATTTGGTAGAGGGTCTGAGATTCAACTGAAGGGAGAAAAAAAGATCAGAGGCTGAAAAAGTCACCAAAATCTACAAGCATAATTAGCTTCTTTAATTTCCAATTCTTGATTTGATGGCTAGATAAGAAACAAAAAACTGCACTGTAAACATACATTTAAGCATACATTGTAAACAATGTATGCTCAAACACAATAACTCATGCATAATCTGCAAAAAAATTTTAGAAATCATTTTACATAAGATTTTCAGGAAATTAAAAATATTTATACATTTCCACTTAGCAATAGCTGTCTCATTCATTTTGCCTCCTAAAACAATGCATAAGTGAACTTTTCCCCCATTTCAATTTGTCATGACCTAGTTTATCACGTTTACCACTTACACTTTACCTGTGTATCATGTTTCTTAAGCTCACTTACACTACCAAATTGTGCATTATCTTCAGCTGCCATATCTTTCTCTGATGCCCTATATAATTCAGTGCCCAGGTCCCCCCAGCCTCCCAGAAATCAGGTTCTGAGGACTACCCAGAGCTGTAAAATGCACCTACAAAAGAGCTTGATTCTATTCCTTGGATTCCTAGTGACAACTTTTTTTTAACCCTTTGTTATGGTTCCTAGGAAATCTGCATTACTTCTTCTCAAACAGAATACTTTCCTCTAATGGATGCTGCCTTCTGTGCCTCACAGCTCTCTTACAGAATCACATATCCAGTTTGTGAATTCCTAATAAATCAAATTACACTTCAGAGAACACATCAACTGAGACAATTATGAAAATAAAGAGTTATTAAGTCCTGCACCCGTATCACGTTAACGGATTAAACTGCTATTTTCAGATTCATACTCCCCTATTCCCCAGCCACCACCAGCTCACTTCATCATTCTTAAGTTTTATGTCATTGTACAATTTACTAAAACCTCACTAACACTTCATTGCTTCAGGTCAGTGAGCCATTGATATGCACTAAGAGTGATAAAGGATTATCAAGGAGATGGGCCACATTCTTCACAGTCACAAGGTATATAATCAAGCTAAGGAAGCAAACATACACACATGAAATAATAACATCCCCTAAAAAATGCAAAATTCTACAAGCAAAATCCATTCCTGTCTCTATTCCCGTTTGTTCCTTATAACCACCCTGTGGTGTAAATAATTAGGTATTCCCTTTCTTTTCTAACAGACACAGAAACTGAGAGCGGGAGTAACCACCCAGAGGCTCAAAACAAACATGTCCGAGGGAAAGCCTAAGTCCCCGATCACACAACAAACGGTACAGCACTCATGAACACACACAAAGCAACAAAAGAAAAATAGCTTTAATTACATTAATGGGCACTCATGTACATAAATGAAGATGAAATACAACAAAGATATTCATTACAGTTGCTTGGAAATAATCATTTTTAAAAAGACAAGAGGCCCAAAATGGAGTCACTTGTGCTAAGTCCATGTCAACAAACCAAGACTTAACACCAACTTAATGGCACTTTCAGCCTCTCCCAAGAACGTGATCTCAACCAGTCTGTCTGGAATTACCTGGTCAGCAGTAGTGAGGTAACCTGCCTGACAGACTCTCTGCCTGCCCCTAAAGGAAGGTGACATTGCCTGAAATAAACCACTCTGCTAATAATGTCCTTGTCTGTCCCCCTTCTGCCTGTAAAAGTCTTCTATTTTGTACAGCTCCTCAGAGTTCCTTTCTATTTGCTAGATGGGATGCTACCCAACTCATGAATAATTAAATAAAGCCAATATGATCTTTAAAATTTACTCAGTTGAATTTTTTTAACATAATGTAGTAAAGCTTCCCTGAAGAAGTATGTTCCAGAGAGTTGGATGTCATGTAACAGATAATACAGAGCCAACCCACAGGAACTGAACCAGCAGAAAATCAAAAATACATAAAATAATGTGAGCAAAGAAACTAGCAGACATGTGGGTATATCTAATTAAGTATTGGAATTAAATAAGACAACAATATATTAATTAGAAAAGAAAGTTAAAAACAATATAGATGCAAAATACCAGACAATAATAATGGGAAAGGAGACAAGATACTAATTAGGAGGCAAGAAAAGATACTAATAAACCACATGTTGATGCTAAAAATGGGGCGCCTAGGTGGCTCAGTGGGTTAAGCCTCTGCCTTCGGCCAGGTCATGATCTCAGGGTCCTGGGATGGAGCCCTGCATTGGGCTCTCTGCTCAGCAGGGATCCTGCTTCCCGACCCCCTTCTCTGCCTGCTGCTCTGCCTACTTGTGATCTCTCTCTATTCAATAAATAAATAAGCATCTTTAAAAATAAATAAATAAAAATGTTAAGAGTAATCAGTTAACAAAAAAACTTCCAAACTAGTAGAGGGAATCCAGTAGATGAAAGAAAAAACTTGGGGCACCTGGGTGGCTCAGCGGGTTAAGCCGCTGCCTTCGGCTCAGGTCACGATCTCAGGGTCCTGGGATCGAGCCCCGCATCGGGCTCTCTGCTCGGCAGAGAACCTGCTTCCTCCTCTCTCTCTGCCTGCCTCTCTGCCTGCTTGTGATCTCTCTCTGTCAAATAAATAAATAAAATCTTTAAAAAAAAAAAAAAAAAAAAGAAAGAAAAAACTCAATCCAAAAGATGGAAGAAAAAAAGAAAAAGGAAATAAAAACATAGAGAAAAGCAAAGAAAAAGCATTTTAAAGTAGAAAAGAATATTCTCTAAGTAAATCAAAATGCAATTAATCTTGATAAATATACAGATTAAGCCTTTCAGCTATACTCTCAGAATCTATATATTACCTATAGAAGATATAGCTAGAGTATAATAATCTTTAATAAAATTTGAAATATAAAAGAGGCGCCTGGGTGGCGCAGTGGGTTAAAGCCTCTGCCTTCAGCTCAGGTCATGATCTCAGGATCCTGGGATCGAACCCCACATCGGGCTCTCTGCTAGGTGGGGAGCCTGCTCCCCCACACACACTTCTCTCTGCCTGCCTCTCTGCCTATTTGTGATCTCTGTCTGTCAAATAAATAAATAAACTCTAAAAAGAAATTTAAATATAGAAATATATATACTAAATACTATATGAAAGCTAATGTAGCTCTGCTAGAATCAAGCCAAATAGACTTAAAGCACAAACAATCATTAGGAACAAAGAATGTGAGAAAATACTGTTGAGGAAATCTCCCAGATGGGAGAGTAAAAATAGGAAGCATTGGAAAATAGGAAAAAGAAAAAGAAAATTAGACTAGTCCAAAAGGTGCAGTATCCGAAAAAGAGGAGCTCCAGCAAGGAAAAAAAAAAAATGGGGAAGAAGGGTGGAGATAATCATCATAGGAGAAAGAAATGAAGACAGAAGACACGCTTTGCCAGACTGAAAAGGGCCACAGTCAATGCCCAGCCAAATGGATGAAAACAGACCCACACTAAGGCATATGGTCAAAAAGTCTCAGAACTCTGGGGCAGAGAGGATACACCAAACTTTCAAAAAGAGAACAAGTCACGCATAAAGTGTCAGAAATCCTAATTATCTCTAGCCTAGAATATTATAATTAGCCAAAGTCAATCATGTGGGAGGGGGTAGTAAAGAGAGATTTGTTTAAGAAAATAATGTTGATCGAATACTGCTTGCATCAATGTAATGAGAGAAGATGTAGACCACTGGCAGGGAGCTTAGAGTTTGAATTAGTGATAAGTACAAAAAATGAAGCAAACAATAAATCCAGCTGTTTATTAACTCTCAGGAAAGTGGAAAATACAGGAAAACAACCATCGTAGATTTAAGATTCCACCATAAATAGCATATTTGTATATAATCTTGTTTGCTGACATGGAAGCAAATAACAAAAGAATTCCCTAAATAATTTGAAAGTGGTTTGCTCTAGAGTTTTTGTTTTATTTTTTTCAAAATGAGATATTGTCAATCCTTCTTCAAAGAGGTTTTACCAACTTATACTCCCTTGAGCAATGTATGAGAGTGCCCATACCGTCGCTCAGTTCAGGTCCCCTATGGAGTTCTGCCAAGTCAGGGTTAGGTGTGCAAGTTTTACCGAGAGAAAGTTCTAGGAAAGACAAACAGAGGAGGTAGGAGCCTCCAGACCAAAATGTAGTTCTGACATGTGTGAATGGGGAGCCCCAGAGCAAAATTTTCTCATTAGAGCAGTTTGCATTGAATAGGAGTAGACTAAATTATAATATTACCACCATCCTTAATTACTGGCTAAAAGTAGCCTGGAGGAAATATGGCTTCAGTTTGTGAACTGCAGCAGATCAGAAAATGCAGCAGCTGTCAGTCAAAACAAAACAAAAAAAACGCATTTATAGCATTTTGGGCTTTCTGAGTATAAATACTCCCACGATGGTCAGTTTCAAGCTACTAGAGGGACAGTGCGATGACTCACTGAATGAATGCTGAGTTTAAAAAAGATGCTAACAATTGGCTTTCCCAAACCAAGAGCAGGTTCCAGGAAGCTATGAACTGAGCTCCAGACAGCAGGTTTTCACGAAGGACAATCTAAACGGTGTACCTTCTTAGCTACTACACTCACCAACCTAGTGTGTTAACAAAGTTTTTATTACAACAGTGTGAAAAGTGAAAATGGTAGGTCAGTATAGTTTGTAGTTTTACTTTGCATTTTAATATGCATGAGGCTGAAGATCTCTTGATCTATTTATACATTGTGTTAAATGCATTTATTATTTTGTAAATATTTAGTGTATTATGTATAAACTGAACCAATCTTTTGATTGTTATTAAAATCTTTATGACTGTGTTCTAAATAACTGAAATCTTAATCTGTTCCTCTTAATATATTAATTCATACAGGAAGTGAAATATACACACTGCTTATCTCATCATATTTCACATTTTCAAAATTAACTCCCTTCAACACCTTCCAGAAGGTAAATAAGAAAGAAATAAATCTACCTTTAAAAGCTTATGTAAATGGAATCTGAAATTAGGAAACAATTTACTATAATTCCTCTTTTTTCCGTAATTTTTAAAGTAATGCGTACAGCATCAAAACACAGTATCTACACTTAACTTTCAGGGAAATAGTTTTTTTTAATATTACTAAAGTTAACTGAGTGTAGAAATTTTATGGGAAAAAAGTCACTGAATAGTTTCTATCTATCTCCCAACATACACAGAGTAACAACAACAACATAGTAGAGATTTCCATCTGAGCAGTTTACAAGGACAGAGTAGAATCTTTAGGGAAATTAAATTTGTAATATCATCATTACAAACACATTTTAATAATAGATGCATTCTATATTGACTCATTTTTACATTTATTAGTTGAGATTATTGGTTGCATCCTATTAGCTTGCTGTAGCAAGTTGGAAATCATCCACTATTAAGTTAAAAGCTAGGAAGCCCTGGATGAAGTGGTCTTTTAAGATATTACACATTTTTAGGGATGCCTGGGTGGCTCAGTTGGTTAAGCGTCTGCCTTCAGCTCGGGTCATGATTCCAAGGTCCTCGGATTGAGTCCTACATTGGGCTCCTTGCTTAGCCAGAGGCCTGCATCTCTCTCTCCCTCTGCTCTTCCTGCTTGTATGCTCTCTGACAAATAAATACATCTTAAAAAAAAAAAAGATATTACACATTTTTAGTGTTTAAGATTTATTTGTTTTAGAAAGAGAGAGTATGCAAGCAGAGGAAGGAACAGAGGGAGAGAAAAAGACTCCTCAAGCAGACTCCCTGCTTAACGCAGAGCCCAATGCACGGCTCAATCCCAGGACCCTGAGATCATGACCTGAACTGGAATAAAGAGTCATCTGCCCAATCAACCAAGCCACCCAGATGCCTCCACATTTTAAGTATTTCTAGTTGTGCAGATAATACTGAATGAAGAGAACCTTGAACTAGACCAGACATCAGAAGTCATCCAAGATAGTCTCTAACCACAAATGTACTTAGACAAAATTTAAAACAGGCTATAAAGAAGAAATCAAAAAGGCAAAAATTTGAGGATTTTCCATAAAAGTTTTTTTTGTTTGTTTTTTGTTTCTTTGTTTTTTAGTTAACTCAAGCACTGCTACCATATATATCTGGAGAGGAGGAGTCAAAAGTTTTATAGATGCATAGAACACTACTGTTGTCCAAAGAAAATACATCTGTTTCATCTCTTTTAATCAATTACCTAATTCATTACTTTATTTGACCCCCAAATGCTATTGCTTTTCTTCTGTTCCACCTCCTCCAACCACAACCCCCATCTTTTCAAACTGCAACTCTGAACAACAACCACTGTCCTAGTAATTGGTATTATCAACCAGAAAGCAAGAAAAAGAAGCAGATGAAAATTAAAGTCATTGAATATTATAATTTACGGCAAGTAGGGTAAAGGCTAAAAGTGGTTGCTAAAAAGAAGTTTGGATTATTTGTAAACTCCTTTTATCTTAATTTTCTCAAAATATATGATCCACAGTACTCAGAAAAAAAAAGAAACTTACCTCATCCACATTTTCAAAGGCATTGATGATGTCATAAGGTAAACAAGACAACAGATCGATCACAAACCAAGTTTTCAGATAGTTCATCCTTATCAGTTTGGGGTCAGAAATGACCTCTCCACCAGGTCCCACAAATGTCGTGTGAAAATTTAAAACAATGTCAACCAGAAAAATAACGTCCACCACACTGTCCAGCACCAGCCAGGCTATGTTGTTCTGCTTCGTTTTGAAGGAAACGTTATAAGGAACCATAATGGCGGTGTAGAAGGTAAGAATTAAAATCACCCAATCCCAAGTAGTTTTAAAAGCACAATAGTGTAAAATAATGTGTGGTGGCGTCTTTGGCGCTTCTTGCTTATACTGAGGAAGGATATCTGATCCCAGCTGAAGAACCTAAAAGAGAGACAATGTGTATATAAATGACTTGGACATCTCTGCAATTAGTAATGAATTCAAACTTACTATAAGTCAAACCACAGTGTATTTTTCATGACTCCTGGTTTCAAGACCAGTCACACCCTATAGTTTTGTCTCCGTCTTCTGAGTTGTACCAAAGATTGTTCAAAGGAAGTTAATCTGTCTGCTCTTATATCTGGCTTTCCCTCCACTGGCCAACTGTTGGTTCACAAACTGGTCCCCAAACACCAAGGGCAAGGAGAGAACAAAGAAAAGGAAAGACCACTCCAGATCATTAGGTGGCGGTTTAATAAACAAGGGAACATACTTATAAGGCTTGTCACAGGAAATGGTAAGACAAGTGAACCTCCGCACCCACCCACCAGAATCTTAAAAAGTTAGTAGATACCCTAACTGGATCCAGTCACATACAGTCCAAATGACCTCAACAACATCCTATTCTTTCAAGGCTATGTCCTTAAAAATGGCTCCCACTGAGGGAATGGTGGGCAGAGGGTGCATTCCAAGGACTGGAATGAGGAGTCTCCTGTTGCCTGGGTTCAGTTCTGGGGTCAGCCAGCAGTCACATCCTCTTGATGACTTCCTCCAGCACCAACACTGATCCACGGCACTGCTGGACATCCACTTCTGAGATTGCTTTCTGTACACTCACTTGCAACCCTGCCTAAAATCACACATCTCTAACTGACTATCCAACAGTTATGTGGGTGACTCACCATTATCCATTCTTCACACATATTTAGCACCTCAGGGAGCATAACTTTGATACTGATGTCCTCCCCGAATCCCAGGACCACAATGCTGGTGATCTTGCTGTTGACTGGGACTCAGTAAGGGACCCAATGAGTGGCGTAGTGATATCAGGGTCATAAATGTTATAGCCTGCTTTTTCCTACTCTCCCTTCAATCAGTACTTATAGAACTGTGTTTCCTGTCCAGACACACATTCACTTTGGGGAAAAATAACTGCTAAATACTCGGGCTTGCTTCTCCATACCTTTTTGACCAACAGAAAAATTTTTCTGCAAGGTGATATGAACTTTGACTTACTCTAAGCAGGTCTAACTAAAGAGAAGAAGGGGAAAAGCAGATGACAGAGCAAGAGTAGAGGCCTGGGCAGCCCTGGGCAAAAGTAACACAGACCTTGCATTGCTTTCCAGAACCTGGACCTTGGAAATTGTGAAAAGAGGTTGAAGGAATGAATCAGAGAGTTCTGCTCCATGCCATCAATGAAGCTAAGGCTGAGTAAACCTATGGGTTAAGGAGTTTGTAAATGGGACTTTGATAAATATTTCCAGCAGCTTTGTCATCTTATATACCCAAGTGTTCAGTGTCTCTGGGAGTAATAGGATCCAGAAGGTAGCAGTCAAAAAGTTATCATAAAGTTATAAATGCATTAAATATCTGAATATAAGAATAGATATAAACAAAAATGCCTATTAGCACATAACTCAAACACCACAAGGCAAAACAAAACTAGCACTTCTTGAAACTTGAGGATTATCCTGAAAAGTTTCTCTTGTGCATGGAACCTATGTAACTGAAAACTAAGTATATAATACCCATTATTAATATCTGAAATGTGAAAAACATCACTAGTATTCTCATTAGTTGTGTATTTTAAGTACTGTTTTTTGTTTGGGGGCTATTACAACTATTTAGAAAGATTTTTATGTATTTGTCCTCACTATCAGTATCCCGGCCTTATTTCTCCTATATCTCTCTTATTTCTAAGGTCTTAAATTACTTAGCAACAAATTTTCCTACCAGGAATGTAAGCTTCGTGTTGGGATAGAGCTTTATGTAGACAGAATCATACATAATCATGGCTTCTCTTTCTCTTTATAGCCACTGGTCTATCCATTCCAATTTCACTGAGTTCAACATGAAAATTTTCTTCATAGTCAATGTTAATATTTTACCATCTATATTTACACAGCCTATAGTTGAAGCACAAAGAAATCAGACTTAGAAAATCAACTCAGTGCCAGGGTGCATTTATGACCTTCATGGGCCCTAGGCATTTTTGCCTCCCTGGACCCCTTTTTCCATAAAAAACAAAATAAAAATTGCATTTTACAAGCGCATTGTTATAAAGAAGAATAAATATTATAAATCCAACTTGTTTACCTAAAAGTTCAATTTTTCCTCCTACTGTTAATAGAAATTCAAACACCCCATGGACCCCTATAAATGCTGTGGTCCTACACACTGCTTACAGACAAGTCGACCCGGCTCAGCACCCTGGCAGGATGTACAATGTCATCTCTAGAGATGGAATGGTATCACCCCTTGGGTTAGTATCCCTTAAATCTGGCTACAAATGAGAATCATCTGGAGAAAATTTTTAAACGATGATATACGCATACCTAGAAATGCCCCCCTCCCTGACAATAATTAAAATTCATCTTATGCAATCTTTATTTCCAAAACCTTTCCTGAGTGATTATAATGTACTGTCCAAGGTAAAACTCTTGTCTTATATTTCCTTAAACATTCAGGACCCAGTTCTTCAGACAGTGACTTGCATATGTAAAAGGATCCAGAAATGCTACAAGAGGAGGAGGAGGAGAAGCAGGCCCAGGCCGAGAAGAAGGAGGGGAAGGAGCATGGCATCTGCCACAAAGGGATACTCATGCTTACACTTTGATCTCTCTCATATGCAGAGCACGACTTTAATCTTCACTCTGGATTCTGGGGCGCTTTTATAAAGCCCTGAGTAACAATCCTTCACTATCTCACTACGGACGCTATTCCACTTGTACTTTGAGAAGTGATGAGCCTTAGGTGGCGTGGGATGAAAACACATTTCCTGATGTATTTTTGTACCAAACCAAACACGTTCCTTCTCTCTGAATATCTGAGAGCACTGACACTAATAGAATCAGGACCATGGACATGATATTGCTACAGATATATATCTCCACCCCTGTAAAAGTGAGCAGCTGAAGCCAGTCTGCAGGATGTCAGTTCCTGTGGATAACTGAACTGCCTACAGAGACACCCGGATCTTTGAAACCAGGAACTGGTTCCAAACATAGGTGTGCCAATGACATTGCAATAAAATTTGTAGGTCTTGGGAAAACTGCAAACCTGAACTTGAATAGCAAATCCAAATTGTCAGGTTGAACACATTATATGACTCCAAGTAACATTTTTTGAAATGATATCCTGTTGCTAACTTGTTCCTTCTTTTGGGTCACAACTCTTGGACCAAGAGCACATGTAGACAAAATATCTTTTGAGAATCTCATTATTTCTTCATGTTCTCTGAAATCAAGCCTCTGAGCTGACAGAAAACAGTTTTGTGTCTCAGTCAGTTTTGTGATTAGGGATGACCAATAAAGAAACTATCAATAATCCAAAAGTGATGCAAAAATAAAACAAAATCAGATGGGAAGAAACAGGAGTGAAATTTCCTCAAAAATAAAAGTAAAAAAATCTGTTGAGGGGAAAGAAACTTCCCACTTGATGCAGAAGAAAAAAAAAAAAAAACCAATGAGTGTTTCAGGGCACTAAGTTAAAAAGTTTTCCTCTTTTCCTTCCTCTTGTTCTTGCCCAGTTGTACAACAGAAAAGAGAATAACTCTGAATAAGGTATTGTTAAGACCCAGAAGTAATCATGACTATAAAAGACAGCAGTCACAGAAATAAGCCCCTCCACTTGTGTGATTTGTAGGAAAAAAAGGACAACTCAAGGCAGGAAAGAAAGCTTGAAAACCAAGTAGTACTTTATAATAAGCATTATTGACAAAGGAAGTTGTATCTAATAGCTTGCTTTAAATCTTGTCCTGATTGCATATTGTCTTTTAAAATATTGTGATTATTAGTAGTAGTTAATATTTAATTATGTTAATATCTTACCGGGACTTTTAAAAACATGTTTGCACATCCAAGTATTCATCTCTCCTCAAGCTAACAGTACTATTCAGAGCAGGAAGCCTTCTAAGTGCCCCATTAGCGATGGTCCAAGAAAAACACCAGAGCCCTCCAAATTCAAGGAACATACTTTACTTCCTAACCCTCTCCAAACCATATTTAATATCTGCCACTAGTTCAGAAAGTTACTCTGGAGCTCTCCGACTCACTTTTCTCCAGCAGAGCAAACTGATGAACATAAATACTGAATTTCATCTTTCTCTTCTTCGGTAAGCTACCTCAGAACATTCTGTGAGCACCCACTAAGTGCTCAGCCAAGTTTTTGTAGTTTAGTTAGCTTTTGGCGTCATTCACACGAGGAGGACAAGGGATGACTACAGAAGACATGTGAACAACAAAGCTTCTAGCTGCCCTGGAGTTTCTGTCCTGAATTCCTCTTCTCTCTGGTTTCAATATACTTTCTTTGGGAAACTTCATCTAGTCCTATAGCACCAAGGCCTGCAATTCAGACCCAGAAATCCCTCTGCCTTTGCAACATCTTTACTCGGATTTCCTATCAGGCACTTTAAACTTAATATGCCCAAAACTGAGCTCATTACCATTGCTCCTAAACCTTCTCCTCCTCCTCTTATATTTGCCATTTTATTAGCCAATAGCACTATCTACCCAGTTGTCTTGGACTCATCCTCTTTTTCATATTCAAGTCTTATCTATCAACAAATGTGTGGACTCTAATCTTGGAGTGTTTGCTCTCTGCCCACTTCCATTTTGGGGTTCCTTGCTGAAAGCCATGGTCAGGCTAGCTGATTTACTACTTGAGTCCTCTTAACTAGTTTCCCTATCTACCCATTCAACACACAGCCACTAGATTTTTAATCATTTTTGTACCACAGATCCCTTTTGGTAATCTGGTGAAATCTATAGACCCCCCCTTCTTAGAATCATGTTTTTAAATTAATACAAGAAAAACATAGCATTGCAAAGGAAACCATAGGGACCAATCTCCCTTGGAGAGGTTTCTCTGTAGCACAAATGTGTTCATATCATTTCCCTAGCACATGGGACATCAACCACCACTATTTCACTCTGTATCACTTAAAAGTTTCCTTCACCTGACTTCACCCACACTGAACTCATACTCAAAGTCATCAGACTTTCTCATCTCTGAGCCTTTGCACATGCCGGTCTCCCTGGCAGGAATGACCTGCAGCCCTTCTTTACCCATGTCTCGTATTTTTCCTTCAAGACTCACTCAGCACAGGTGTCATCTCACTCAGGTAAGCCTCCCTAGAGCCCCAAAGCTAGGTAAATGCTCTTGTGTGTGTTCCCCCCTACACCCTAACATTCTGTTTATCACATCCTATTATCAGTTTCTTCTGCTTGACCTTTCATTCCTTGATGGTAGAGCCCATTGCTTATTTGTCTTCACATCCTTTAAAGAGTACCAGGCACAGAGAAAACTCTCAAAGAGTGTGTGCTGCATACATAAAGAGATGAGATGAGTGAACTTCCTATCTCATTTACTCAAAGAAAACCTCACCCTCTACAAATACCACTTGGGATGTCATGAACTAGTTTCTCAATTCAAAAATAAGAGAAAATAAAAAGATATATTTCAAATTTCTGTAATTCCATAGGGGAAAGATAATGAGAAGATAAGTACTTGTAAAATAATAACCAGAAATATCTATATCGAATCATTTGGGGGGGGGGGAATGTACCATACCCACCATCTTGGGAAGAAAAGCTAGTCTCCCACTTACTTCAGCTAATCTTGAATGTTTGTGGACCACCTCTGTTTTATTCATTGGTGTGAGCTGCTGCAAAACACTTCGGCTATTTGTCAAAGCCCGCGTCAATCGGGCAAATTTTGTCCAACCTTAAAAGAAAGGAGAGAAAGTCTCAGTTTTTCTCATATAATGAATATGGAAGCCAACATTCTTGCTGATATTCAAAGGATCTCAGAAATCACATAACATCTAGAACTAATAGAAGTATCAATCTAAAGCATTTTATTTCTGCATAGACATCATCACATTTCAGGTGCAGCTATAAAGTAATGAGCAATTTCTATATATGACCTTTGTGTTCTGCTCATATCTATTACATCATCTCAGTAGCCAAGGTACAGCTGCCCACAAAATTCTGTGCTCTCCCTTGAATTATATAGACTTGTTACCAGAACGTAGCTGCCCAGCCAGGAAGACCCTTCCCAGCATTCCTTGCATCTAGCTATGTCCACATCCCTAGTTCTCATCAATGGAATAAGAGCAGGAGTGATGTGGGTCACTCCTACTCATGCACATGCTGCAACATAAGAAGGAAGTAAGACTTCTCTACACTTTCTTCCTCTTTCTACCAGCTGGATGCAAGTGACAACAGGCCCCAAGGAAAGGTAAAGCTCTGAATCAGTGCATGGGAGATTGTCATATGCCAAGGATCACCTGCCTTGGACTGTAATGTGAGCAAGAAACAGGCTTCTGTTGTGTTAAGCCCCTGAAAGTTGGGGGTGGGGGGCATCTAGTAAAACAATCTAATGAAAACAGTTCTATTGTGCATTGTGTGGAGATAGATATGCATAAGAAAATGAAGCCCAATTTTGACAAATCTCACTTATTACGGTTCATACCACACTTCCATCTTTCTTGTTACATAGACAAATGTTATTTCACTCTTAACAACTACAGTGATAATCTAAAGATCTTTCCTTAAATATCAAGAATCCCTAATATTGTTTTCTGAAAGAGTAGTAATTTTAACTTCTGGGAGAAAGGGATGTGAATTTAATGAGAAAGAAATTTCTTCTGAGGCCTCAAATTTCCATTATTAAAATAATTAATGTCAAGGAACTGTCAAGGAGATGTGAATAAGTATAGCAAAACTAACCATACTCCAGTCCTATCTCAATTATCCTTTCTCTAGATATCCTAAAGACTCTAATTTATTCAAGATTCCATTAAGACCTTTTGATAATTTCTATGCTATTGTCCCTAACTAGATTATCTGTCAAACAATTCCTTAACAAGGAAAACTCTTGATGGTCCCAAGGAATGACTGTAAAGGCAATGATGAAATTTCAGACAATGTGACAAAAGATGAAGGAAGAAATCCTGGGCAGACACCTGTCAAATGTCTTTCAAACTATACTAGGTAGATGACATCATACTTTCATAACATTCTTCAGGCTAATTCTGACTTCAGTTAAGCTTTGTGTTTCCCCAACAATTCAGCTCTGTCTATGGTATCCAACAAGTAGATTAGAAAATAAGTAAACTGGCATCAGTTGATAGAAGGCCCTTAATTCTTCATTAATGGACTTTATACTAGTGACCAGAAGAAAAAAAAAAATGTTAGCCTTTGGGAAGGTAACCCTAAGACTAACCCTGTGTAATGTGCTTTAAAAAAACAAAAACACAAAAACAAAACAAAACAAACCCACCAGAGACTGAAGGGTTGCTGGGGGGAGGGGGATGGGAGAGGGTGGTGGGGATATGGACATTGGGGAGGGTATGTGCTATGATGAGTGCTATGAAATGTGTAAACCTGGAGATTCACAGACCTGTACCCCTGGGGATAAAAATACATTATATGTTTATTAAAAAAAATAAATTTAATTTAAAAAAAAAAACCACCAGATATGCCACTAACTCTCTAAGAACATCATTGTAAAAGACAAATATGCAATCTATATCACCAATCTAGACTTTTCTTCTGAGCACAAGACCTATCTAGCATCTAACCAGCCATTAGCCACCTCTTACTAAGATATTCTACAGGCATCTCACACTCAACATGCCCAAAATTGATCTCATCATCTCCCTCCATTTCCAACTCTGCATCTTTCATGTACTCCTGGACTTGGTGAATGGGCCCACGATATTTCTGTCGCCCAAATCAGAAACTTGAAATTCACCATCCTCCTTCACTATTATCTCCACATCCACATATCCAGTCATCTCTAAGCCTTATAGTCTATAACTTTTTAATAAATACTCAAGCTGAATTTCCTCTCTCCATCCCTATATGTCAAGGAGCATATCATCTTCCATCTAAGTTAGGGGGCAGCATCTTAAAAGACTATACTCTCTACCTGCTCTCTGACCATATACTCCCCAAGCAACTCTCTCCATTGCTGCCAATGTGCTTTCTAAAGCACACACGTGGCCCACGCCCTTCCCCTATTTCAAACTCTCTAAGAAATCCCTGGAGGCCTCCAGGATAATGTTGCATATCCTTGGTATACAGGTGATTTAGTTTCTGATCCCAAAGGTCTGCTCTGCATTCATCTCCTTCTACGTCTTCATAAATACTCTGTATTGCAACCTTATGAAAATCAGTAGCAAATTTAAAAAAGAATAAATTCAAAACTAAAACTAAATCTGCTAGGAATTCTCTGTACATCCCATGATATTCAGTACTTCCAGGCTTCATGCACTATATCACTCTGCCTGCCTGAAAAGTTTCTCCTGGCCCCACCTGTCTAGCCAACACTTTACTGGCACCTCCAGACTCAGTTAAAGCACTATCTCCTTCCGGAAGCTTCTCTGATCCACTCATAAGAGAAGTACCCTCCTCGGTGCTTGCACACCATAAGCTACATACCTCACATGGCACGAGCAACACTAACGCAAGTTGTTAACATGTCATCCATTCTCACTATTGTTCTTCTCTCCATATTCAGCACTTGATCAGGGCCTGGCCTAAAACAGGCCATTAACTGATTAAGGCTTATTTGTAACTTTAAAAATCAGATCTAAAATAAGCCCCATTTTGTTTTGTCATCATTGGGTTTGGTGCGGTTTTACTTTGTTGGGTAAAAGTGGTAAGAGTGCCTTCAAATGACAGTAACAATGTTGGCAATTGAAATATTTGCTGTGATCATTTTTCTTTCTTACTTTGACTGGGTATTACAATTGCACTAAATAGTTCTAGCAACTTACAAGGCAATGTTATATTTATTGAAGCTTCCTTTTCCTAAGACAAGTGATGTTACACATCTTAGTACATCCAAGTGTCAGATTTAGTAAGAAGCCCATTTTTATTCCCAGAGTAAAATAAGGTTTATCCCGAAAGTACTTTAAAAATTTAAAAGATATTGAAGGAATAAATTCACCGACACACGGAAGAATACAAATCATCAAATGGCATGCGTTCTCTCATTTCCGAGGATCGTGGCTAGGGTTCGGGCTTTCTTACAGTCCTCAGTTCTAAACAGTTAGCATCTTTTTTCAAGACCGCTAGAGCACCCCTTTCTCCTCACTCTCAGCAGAGTACCTTGTCAAATGCTATTGAATAAACAGAACCCGTAAGAAACATGATCAATAGCCCTCCATTGTCCTTCTGTCCCTCCATCTCTAGACCCACCTCTACAGCACTGATTCTTGCCTGCACCTTTATCATCTCAAAGTATTCGACGTTTGCTCTTTTCTGATCATGCATATGTTCTATTCATGGACATTTAAGTAGTGTCTAGATTTTTCGCTATCCCTAACACCACCACCAGTGAATCTCCTTATGCCTATCCCCTTGTGTCCTTGGACACATCTGGAATGGCCTACATTATTAACTAAATTAGTTCAGTTGGTCTGTCATCAACCCCCACTATACGGTCACACTTTGAAGAAGTTCAGCAGCCATGCTGTCTAGGTCAGAGAAGAAAAGACACATCAGCAGTTCTAACTTTCCCCAGCGATACATTTACTGATCTCACCTTTACAGAGACCTCACTGGTGTCACTGATTATTCAACACAGTTCGCTGATGTTACTTGGATGTGGTCGATACAGGGTAATGTGAACAGACAGCTGAATATGAAGAGCCTAATACTTGCTCTATGAGTTGTTCATGGAATTATGAGAACATTTGTTCTCCTAAAAGCTCAGGATGCCAACTCCTTCTTAATAAAACATTAGTTTAGCTCTATTGGGTTGCAATTAACCTCTCTGTCATGCACTGCCTCATCTTAAAAATAAGAGAAAGTCACAGAGGCAGTTAAATCAATCTATTAGACTGCAACACAAGATTCTAATCTATATGAGAAAAGCTTAGGTAAACAATTATACTCTTGGCCAAAGAGACTACATGGCATAATTACTCATTTTTCATCTGTTGTTTCCTCTCTAAAGAAAACCATTGGCTTCCCACAGGGGAAGGTTGCTATTTTTGCTGTTAGCTTCATTCTATAAGAATTTTTTGTCTCAATTATTGGCATGAAGATGACATAACTATTTGGCACAGAGTATTTCACACTGTGAGTGTCTTGACAGTTTTGGAATCTGTTTGAAAATATCCGTACAGGATAAATGGGCAGAGATTTTGGCCCTCTCTTTGAGAACACATATGGATAATCAACAGAATGGATTTCTTGGCTGTCATTTTTCCCCTTTGTATTATCACAAATGATGAATCAGGTACCATTGACTGATTATCTGAGCAATAGTTCCAAGACTTCAGTACCAGGAACAAAAGATAACAAAAATTATTTGCCCCCTTAAATTATTATCAGTAAATTTCTTGGTTCAAAGCAATTCAATTCTGTCAGAATCAGTGTTCTTGACTTGTGCTTAATTGCTGTAGGAAAAAAGGAGAGCAGGGTGTTGAGGTGGCCAAACCACAATAATAAGTTTCCACTGGAAAGGATGAGACAGTATAGTGCAGTAGAGAGAACATGGGACTGGCAATCAGTCACACTTTGTATGTCAGGATCTTCAACCGTAAAATGGATATAATGATACTAATTTTCAGAATTATAGGGAAGAGCGATAAAGAATGTAAAGTTCCTGACATACAGTAACTACTCCATCAAAACTGGATTCCTTCCCTTTCCATGGTTTTTACTACCATCCATCATGGTAGAAATCAGAGGTATCATGGACATCACTCAGTGCCATTCTTTTTAAGGGGAAAAAAAAACAATGTAGAATGAAGTTTTGGTACTGTAAGATTCATTATGAGGAAGAGGTGCACTCAGATTGGTTGGCTGCCATCCTGTTATAGCTACTAACCCAGGTACAATTTAGAAATAAAATTCAGAATTAGCCAGTTTACTCAAGTCTTTGAACCATGTATCTGAGTTTCTTGGTTAAAATACCAAATCAAGTAGAAAATTGATCAATTCCAACCACAGCAAATCCTCGAAGGACTTGGGCCCTTCCTCTAATAACTGGCCCCTTTTCACATTAAGAAGGTCAAATGTAAAGTGCTGAATAGCAGTGGCTGTGGGGGCACTGCTTCCTTGTTAATAATCTCAAGGGGAAACCTTTCAATGTTTCAACCATTAAGCATGACATTTCTGTAGATATATTTGCAGATGCCCTTCATCAAATTTATTAAATTGTCTTCTAACTCTGAAGGAGGAGGAGGAGGAAGGGGAGGGGAAGAGGAAGGGGGGAGAGGGAGGAAAGAGATGGTAAAAATACCCTTGCATTGGGATTAAAAGTCCCGTTCTAGCCTGCTAATGTATGGATTCACTTGTCTATTCTGTATCTTAAAATATTATTTCTTATGTCCTAGGTAGAACTCAATTACCTAAGTATTTCTTCAAAATTTTGCAAACACCTCGTATCTCCTCCCTTGCAACAGTCTCAGCTCCCTGACCCTTTGCCCTGATTCTGTTCAATTCACTCACCTTATCAAACCCAACTCTGGTGAAATCCAACTCTTCATTACCTCTTCATCTATACACTTTTGACTAAACATGGTTGGAGCAAAACACATAATTATGCTCACAGGTGCTAGTGGAACTCATGATCACTAGCCCAAGCAGACCTTAGTGCTCAGCAAAGCTCCAAATTCCCTTTGCCCACTCACTCCTCCACCCTCTTAGATTCCCATTTCATACCTACTTCTTTCTCACCACGCCTTCAACATTTCTTCACCATCCTTCCTCTCAGGCGATAACCATGTTTATTTTGTTTTTGTTTTAAAGATTTTATTTATTTCTTCAAGAGAGACAGAGACAGAAAGAGGGGCAGAGGCAGGATGTGGGACTCGATCCCAGGACCCTGGGATCATGACACGAGCTGAAGGCAGATGCTTAACTGACTGAGCCACCCAGGTGCCTGATAACCATGTTTTTTATATTACTGAGAAGATAAGAACAATCAGAAGAAAACTTCCAATATATATTTACTTATCTGTCTCCCTCGTCTCCATTAGAACGAGAAGGAACTATGTATCTCCAGGACCTACACGGTGCCTGCACCATTCTGTATGTCTAATAAGAATTTTTGGTTGAAGGAAAAAAAATCAGTAAAATAGATAAACAAGGGAAACAGCATTTTCCTACAAGAGTCATAAGTAGGCTCATGTTAAGTAACTCTGGTACCCAGAGTTAAATTAAAAGCAAATCTATCATCTCCCAATACAATGCTCCAGACCTAAATCATTTTGACACTATAGTGTTATCATGAAATCTCGTCTGCTCTTTCTCAAAAGTCCCATGGTCTCCTTAACTCAACCTAAGAATTTGAGAGACACATTTTTTCCACCAAGATTTCCAAACATACTTTCCTATACTTCTACCTTCACAGAGATAGTAGGACAGAAATAGGATTTAATGTCATAGTTTATTTCTATTGAATTTTTCATATTAATTTTATAGCTCATATGAATAATAGAAAGCAGCTCATATACAGCATTCATAGTTATATTATACAATACTTTTTCAGAATCTGTTATATATTTGAAAGATGTGGAAAAGTCTCAAAATAAAAGCCTATTTAAAATAAGCTCCTCCTCAGGTGCCTGGGTGGCTCAGTTGGTTAAGCGACTGCCTTCAGCTTAGGTCATGATCCTGGAGTCCCAGGATCAAGTCCCACATCAGGCTCCCTGCTCAGCAGTGAGTCTGCTTCTTCCTCTGACCTTCTCCTTCTCATTCCTTCTTTCTCTCTCTCTCATTATTTCTCTCTCAAATAAATAAATAAAATCTTAAAATAAAATAAGCTCTTCCTCTACCAATTCTGGCACTGAAAAGATATAGTCTTCTCTAATGCTTTTCACAATGGGGTCTGATTTTCCCTGCAAATTCTAATCTACATGCCTATCAAGCATATCATTCAAAATGAAATGGTCTGAGTTGTTTGGAGTTTATTCAAATGCCTTTTTTTTTTCTAAGAACAAGATACGCATTTAAGAGATCTTCATGATGAAGAACCCTGAGATTCTGATGTAAGAATACAAAGATGGAGGTGTAGGCAGATAAATGGAAGGGCATTAACTTGAGAAATAAAAGTCAACTCAATTATTAGCACCTTTTCCCCAATCTCACTATAAAATGTTGCCAACTTTCAGTTTCCATAAATAGACTACATATACTGACACTATTGATGTTCAGCATATCAAAACTGAGAATGTACGGTACTCTCCCTAACTTCAGCAGTGTCAAGAAAACACTTAAAGAGAGAGAAAATAATATTCAAAGGTAAACATAAATAATTATTTAAGGGAAAAGATGTGACATGAAAGCTTTTTACTCAGTATTACTGTCGTTCAGTGTGAAAGCAAGAGAAATTCATCTGAAGAAAATATGTTAGGTCACAAATCATGTAACAATTATTTATGTTTTATTGAAAAACATATTACTTTAAGATAGTCAGCTGTTAACTGTAGGTTTATCAGAGATGTTCCTTTTCAAGTTGAGATTGCCATTCATACTTTTCTAAGAGTTTTTATGATGAATGGGTGTTGGATTTTGTCAAATGCTTGCTCTATGTCAAATGATATGATGATATGATCTTTTCTTTTTTTAGCCTGTTGAAACAGTAGATTACAGTGTTTAAATTTTTTCATGTTAAACTACCTTTATATGTGTGGAATAGATCCCACTTGGTTGTCATGTGGGTTCAACTTTTGTTGAGTATCTTTAAATGAATATTTATGAAAAATACTAATCTATAATGTTTTTTTCTAGCAATGTCTTTTTCTGGTTTTGGTATGAGGTCTCATAGAATATTTTGGTATGAGGTCTCATAGAACGAGTGAGGAGAGTTCTCTCTGCCTCTATTTTTTGGAAAAGACTGTAGATATGCCAAAAATGAAAAACAAAAACATCCACTGATATTTCTTTATTTTGGAAGTTTATTAATTATTGATTATTTTTAATAGATATAGGATGATTTAGGTTATCTATTTCTCCTGAGTTCTGGCAGTTTGTTTTTCAAAGAAATGGTCCATTTCCCCTAAATTATCAATTCAGTGGCTACAGAGTTGATCAAAATATTCCTCTATAATGCTTTAATGTCCTTGGGATGAGTTGTGATGGTCCTTCTTTAACTTCTGATATTGTTAATCCATGCCTTCTCCCTTTGTTCTTGGTTAGCCTGGCTAGAGGTTTATTAATTTTGATGATCTTTTTAAAGAACCAGCTTTGAGCTGTAATGATTTTCTCTAATGTTTTCCTATTTTCTAGTTCATTGATTTCTGCTCTAAGGTTTCTTATTTCTTGTCTTCAGCTTGCTTTCACTTAAATTGCTCTTCTTTGTCTCCCTATGGTGGAAGCTTAGGTTTTTAAATTTGTATCTTTCTTCTTTTCTCATATATGCATTTAACGTTACATACATTTTGATCTAACCACTACTTTTGTTATATCCCATATATTTGATTACTTGTATTTTCATTTTCAGTTAGTCAAAATAGTTTCCCAATTTATCTTAAGGCTTCTTCTATGAACCCTGGGTTACTTAGAAATAGGTTAATTTCTAAATATTTGGAGATTTCTTAAGTTCTCTTTCTGTTACTGATTTCTAGTTTAATTCCATTGTGGTCTACCTACAATGTCTTTTAAGATTTCTTTTCTTTTATATTGGTCAAGTGCGTTTTATGGCCAGAATTTGATCTATCTAGTGAATGTTCCATATAAACTTGAGAACACAAATTCTGCTGCTACTGTATGGAGCACCTTGAATTTTAAAACAAACAAGCATTAGGGGCACCTGGGTGGCTCAGTGGGTTAAGCCTCTGCCTTCGGCTCAGGTCATGATCTCAGGGTTCTGGGATTGAGCCCCGCATCGGGCTCTCTGCTCAGCGGTGAGCCTGCTTCCTCCTCTCTCTGTCTGCCTCTCTGCCTACTTGTGATCTCTCTCTCTCTGTCAAATAAATAAAATAAAATAAAATAAAATAAAAATTAAAAAAAAACAAGCATTAAACCTAAATACTATTAGAAGACTATTCTATTTTTTAAAACAGTATTTCAATTCATCCTAAACCTTCTAGACACTGGGTCTATGAATAAAGGTAGAAGAACAGGTAGAATGAGCCCAAAAGTGAATATTCAATCTTCTAGGAGATGACTTAATGTACACATTTTCAGAAATATTCACAAATAAATCGTTCCATGTTATACTTTAAACGGTTTCTACATTATAAAATTTCCCTCTTACAACTTGATGCTAATCAAAAACTGACCAAAAACTGACCAAGTATAATACACGTGAATTCATATGTAAGGAATAAGCCTATAAAATTTGTCTACAATTACGATTTCAGTTAGAAAAGATTAAACTTTTGTGCCAGTTTTTTTTAAAGAGGTAAGAAAAGGCAATGCCAAATGCAAAGAGGAAGATTTCATTTTTAGTCTCCTGAGATTATTAAAAACAACATGTCATAAAAACTTCTAAAAGTATTTGAAGTTCCTCATTTATCAGATACCAGTTTTTAATTTAAACATAACTGGAGAGAATAAAATATGAGTTAGTTAAATAGAAAAGGCGATAAAAGCATATGCCACTGACTAATGCTTCCTCTAACTCTCCTCCTGAATATTAAAGTCAGTAAGACTGCATTCCGGATGGGGCATTTTGCCAACCACTCTCTTGATAAGAAAATTATTCTTCACATACTATAACAGCATCTACCCAAGAGAAAATACGACAGCTGAATAAGGGTGAAAAGTAATCTGAAAAAAGTCAACTAATCAATCTCTAATCAACTCAACAGAATTCAATCAACTAATCAATTGTGCTGTTAAAAGAACTTCACCCAAACCCTCTCACAGGTTGTTATATTTTGTTTCCAAAGCTCATCCTGGTAGAAGTTGTCGAAACTCTGAATTAACTTCTGAATTAATAATGCTCTATGACATTCCTTCCCTATACCATATCTTACTGTCTCTTATTATAATTTAACTATTAAGTCTACTTTGGATAGCCATGCTATTTCCATTCAAATGATATGACTGAATAAAACTAATTCTGGATAATTACTGGCATGAATGTAAAGCAAAAGAAGTACCACACAGTAAAATTTTGTTTTCCAGTTCAACCTATGCTTTTTTTTAAATAATAATGTATTTTCTTAGTAATATGTATTTTTAAATAATAATATATTTAATAGACAGCCTAATTCTTAAGTGTGGCCATTCGTCTGAAAATTACCTTTTGTTGGGACTCCTGGGTGGCTCAATTAAGGCAACCAACTCTTGATTTTAGCTCAGATCATGATGTCAGGGTCATGAGATCAAGCCCTACATCAGTTCCACTCTGGGCATGGAGACTGCTTAGGATTCTCTCTCTCTTTCTCACTCTCTCTCTCTCTCTGCCCCTCCCCTACTCTCTCCAGAAAGAAAGAAAGAAGAAAAGAAAAAAGGAAAGGAAAGTTAAGTTAAAGAAAAAGCAAATTACCTTTTGTTGAATCATCCTCTATTGGCTGTTTGAACAACGTAATATCCTTAAAAGTACATAAGAACAAGACCACCTTTTCATGTTCATTTCTTATTGGTGCAATTTGCATATAAAACCAAACAGGGGTTCCTGTAAGAGACAGAAAGGACAAGAGAGTGTGACATAGCCACAGCAATGATTTGGTCTCCTGCCTCCCCTCTTTCTTTAGCTGCCAACTACTATGCCAGGAACAAGCATCAAAACAACAGTATTTTAACTGTTTTAATAATTAAAAAAACAACAACAACAACAGAAAACCTTTAACTTTGTATCAATTACTAGTTGCTCAAATATTAATAAACATATTTCAACCCAAAATATCAAAATGTGAAAGTAAAGCTGAGAGTGACATTTTCACCATGCAGGAGCACAAGGGCAGGGTCACAACTTAAGTAACACCAGTGTGACCTTTAGGTCTGTGTCCCTACAACTCCGCTGCTCTCTCCAACTTCCTTTTCGTAGTTTCATCATGTGTGACCCCTCCTACATGCTGCTCTCTTCCTGTCACTTTGAGGCATGTTTCCGATTGACTTCAACAGCAACCCCTGATGCTCTGATAAGCATTCCTCTTGGAGGAGCCTTTGAAATGCTATTCCTACCTCAAGGCTCTCTCATCAGAGTTCTAAGATGGTTCTATGCCTTTGACAGCACCCCCACATCAGAGAGAGAAGATGTCAGCAACACTTGGTGTCTGCTGTACACAGAGCTCTACCCAAAGCTTTTAAGGCAACCTTAAAGGGGGGAAAAAAAAGATGTGCCCATAGCCCTTGAGATCTAAGGTGTCTTCATGAGCCACCGCTTCCTTTCTCCTTCACTCAAAGAACAAGGCTTGACTCTGTTGCCATGTTCTTTTTTTCTTTTTTTGCCTTTCTTCAAATAGTCTTCATTTTTTAATAATACATCAGTTGCATATAACACCCAGTGCTCATCATATCATGTGTCCTCCTTAATACCCATTACCCAATTACCCCATCTGCTTGCCCACCTCCCCTCCAGCAACCCCCAGTTTGCTTCCCATAGTCAAGAGTCTCTCACGGTCTTTCTCCCTCTCTGATGACCTCCCATTCAGTTTTCCCTCCCTTCCCCTATGATCCTCTGCACTGTCACTATGTTCTTTAAACAATGGCTCCTGCAGACTCCAGAAAACGGAGTTTCAGAGCACTTAAGGCTTTGGATTTGGACAAACCAGGATTTGGCATTATTTCAAACAATAAATATTTAAAGACACAAGAAATGCCTTCAAAGGAGTAATTATCCATTAAACGATAAAACACCAAAGGAATGTTCCATCAGAATCAAGAAGACACATTTTCCATTATATTCTTTCCAAGCCATAGTGCAGTAAAGCCTCTCCAAATTTTCTATCTTAAAGACAAAGGCTTTTGTTAGGTTTGGGATTTGGGGGATGAAATATGAAACTATTAATAGTTTCTACATGAGAGTTGATAGCCTGTTAACAGTGCAACGAAAACCAAATTAGAAAAACCTTCATTAAAAAAAAAAAAAGAAAAAGAAAAACCTTCATACCTTTGGCAAAAAAAAAAAAAATCACAAAGTAATGTCACCACAGTGGGGAACCTAGACAAGAAGAGAGGGCTTAACTACCAGGTTCAAGAAATCAGAGAATTAGAAAGAGGAGGTGTTTATAGAATATTCAGTTTGACAACCATATCCTTTGCAACCCTGGGGTCTGTGAAAACATGGCCCTTTCCAAAATGATCACTGGGTAAGCCAGCAATCTCATAAAACTATCACACTATCTCCCAGAGAGGACGATTCTTTGTTCTTCTACACAGTGTACCCAAGAACTGTGAGTGATATACGTAGGTCTATAAATTACCAGGCACACATGCTAGCAGATACATGGCCTATAGCTATTCTAACACAGTGAGCTTGAGGCAGCCCAGTCATAAACAGAGAAAAGGGCATTAAAAAGTCATTTTCCAAGGTCTGTTAAAAATCTGAAAAGAGAGGATGTTACATTTTGCACCTTCCATGAAAAGAGCAACTTTTCAAATTTTAGCATAGAGTCAGGGCTTTTTTAAAAAACTGCTTTCAGATGTCAAGGCAGATCTTTTTCAAGTAGACTTACAGGGTCAGATTCCCAAGTAGGCAGAGTATTTGCTGAGTGGCTGGTAAAGTAGCCACATTCTGGTTTGGCAGTTCAAGGGAGCAGAAGGTCTGACAGGGTTAGGCAGAGAGGCCAGTTGTAGGTGGAAACTCAGGGCTGTGCCTTGCCATTGACTAACTGGGTGGCCCTGGCTATCACAGATGTGCCTTTGTGTAGGCAGAAAGACCCATATAAATCATCAGCCCAGAGCTACTTCTTCCTTCTCAACAGTAGAAATAGTTCCCTGCTAATCAGAGCAATGCACCTTAAAAATAGAGCCTACAAACAAATGTCAGTGATGACATGTTAAATCAAATATCTCAATCCCTCCATTTGCAAAATGCTGTTTAAGCTAATTACTTAATGAAGTGTTAGGAAGACTTAGCATTCAGGAATTCCCAAAACATACCTATAGACATGTGAATTTTTCTAACATTTTTAAAAAGTTACAAGAACATACTTTTTTTAGTTGATGTTCAAGAACCTTCAGGTAACAATTTACAAGATTTTTTAAAGCTCGTTTAAGTGTAGTAGAACTCCACTAAAATACATAAATGGTATCTATCCTTCATATTAATGAAAAAAACTCAATGCAAATAAGAGAATTTCAAAACGTTTAAAAAAAGCAAAATACCACCTTGGAAGGAAACTTCTGGAAATGTAAAATTTAAGTTCTTGTTAACATGATTTAAAGGATGTAAGGAAAACAATCTCCACAAAGGTATTTTTTTTTAAGATTTTATTTATTTATTTGACAGAAAGCAAGACAGAGCACACACAAGCAGAGGGAGTGGCAGGCAGAGGGAAAGAGAGAAGCAGGCTCCTTGCTGAGCAGGGAGCCCACGTGGGATGCGATCCCAGGACCCCGGGATCATGACCTGAGCTGAAGGCAGTCATTTAACCAAGTGAGCCACCCAGTGCCCCCCAACAAAGGTATTTTAAAGAAACTCAGAAACTATGAATTTGGTTCTCATGCTTTAAAATCAGGCAAAGATTTGTTTATTCTCCCTAGCGTCAAAGTGAAATGACTTTAGTAATAAGGAATATCCTTAAATTATTTGCTAAACTTGGAGCACATATCTAAGTCATTCAAAGGAGAACAACCCTATATGAAAAGGATATAGGGTTTTGACATATGACTCTAATACAAATTTATCCAAATGTATCCATATGTATCCATATATATCTACCATGTACCTGGTGAGAAAGACCCAGAGGACACCTCAAGCTTGACTTTTCTCTGGTAGAGGCCAGAGCAGATCATTCAGAATGGACTGCTCTAGGTGACAAGCCAAAAGACATTTGGCTGTGACTACAGAGAAATACCTTTTGGCCTTGATTGTAACATGAAAGATGAAATGATAAGGTATTTCATAAGTAATACCACTAGAGACCACCATTCCCATTACCACGTGCACTAATTTTAAAGCAATGCCTGTGGTTATGATTATCTCTTTGATGGTCTGTTAATAAAAAGAGAAATCTAAGTTCAAGTCTAAATATTTTATAGTGAATAAATGTTTGACTAAGATGGAGAGGATGAATTATGCTGTAAAAAAAAAAAAAAAAAATCCAGCCAGCTCTGAACATGGAGCAAGTGCTTCCTGTTGAAGCTAAAATGCTTCCCAAACTGGGGAAGAATTTAGGAACCATCCAGTTCCACTGAGGATAGTAATTGGCTTTGGGACACCTGGGTGGCACAGTCAGTTGACTCTTGAGTCAACTCACAGTCACAGACTCTTGATTCAGCTCAGGTCATGATCTCAGGGTAATGAGACTGAGCCCCACGTTGGGCTCCATGCTCAGTGGGGAGTCTGCTTGATATTCCTCTCCTCTGCCCCTCCCATGCATGCTCTCTCCCTTTCTTGCTCTCTCTCATATAAATAAATAAATCTTTAAAAAATGATAATTTGCTTTGCTGTCATTTGTCATTAACATGAAATAAATTGACCCATCTTGTGAAGTGACTGTTCACTAAAAAAAAAAAAAAAAAAAAAAGGTCAACTTGGGGAAAAGAAACAAAAGTCAGTGACCCGACTAGCCAAAGAAAACAAATTAGAAAGGAAACTTTGTTGTGGAGTCCAGTAGTTGTTTTGTGTTTGGCTGGTTTTTTCCTCCAAATTCTAGAAGACATTCTATATCATGAGATCTTATGTGACATATAATGGACAATTAATCATTCACAAATTCCATCCTAGAGAACAGTTCACTATAACCAATACAAATTTACCAGAGGTGAATGGCCTATTCTAAAAGTAGGAAAAACTTCTGTTGGCCTTCCACACAAAAGAGTCAGTCTAGGAAAAGGCCACATTCGTAAAGACCTCAAGTCAATAACACACATCAGCCATGAACATGTAGAAAGGGAATCACACATACTCAGTGATACCAATTGCCTTTTCCATTAACCACAAGAAATGAATGAATTCCTCTATCATTTTTAGTTGCTGTAATGTAACTATAGGATCTTTACCATGATCATTAACTATAGAACATTTTGCCGCCACCACACACACACACAACTCATATTTAAAATGCATCATATTTTCTTGCCATTCCTCAAAAGGTTGCTTTTCATAGGTAGAATCATTAATTAGTTCTGCTATCTGATTTCATCAGCACCCCCTGCTTTTGCCAAGAGAAGGACAAAGTTTGATATTCTCTCTGCTCTATGGCTCAACAGCCACTGACCAAAACATAACATTTACCAAGCTGACACTTCTTATTGGTAATTTAGATACGCACTGTTTTTCTTGTACAGAAGAACTTCAAAGCAGTTTGACTCGTAGTTGTCAAAAGTTTGTCTGACTTTCTCAATGGTCTTCTTGTCAGTCAATTCTCCATACATAAAACTGGGAAAAAACAAACAATCCACTTCAGTTCTATGTTGCTTTTCAAATGCTACATAAAATCACATAGTTGTCTCTTTTGATTGAGTATTCAAATATAGTTACAAAATTAAATGCTGCTCCCACAAAACAAACTAAATTATTAAAACAATGTTTTAATCATGACTGCTAGGAGCTAGGTTTAGAAGTTATTTCAAATACACACACACACACACACACACACACACAGAATCATCAACCTAAATACTTCCTATAGGCATGATTTTCAGTAATTATGGTTTAGTTAAATAACACCAGTTTCCCAACAGCACAGTTCAAATTTCAGTTATCGTAGAATATTGACTGTAAGTAACTACATAAAGTATAAACTTTGCTGTTGGCTCCTGAGCCTACAAATCACTAGTAAACAGTAACTAGTAAACTAGTAAACAGACATCACCATCAGTAACCAATCACATCACTTCTTTCAAAGCCCCTCAGTCTTGGTCACAGTGCCTCTGTTATTCAGTTCATGCACAGACCCAAAGCATGGAGTTATGCTGCCTCCTTGGCTCTCAGCAATAAACCCAGGTGACATTTTACAAAAATGGATAATTGAAAGCAGGCATTAGCCATCAAAGATTAAAGTCCAGCAAAAAAATGAGAAATGATAATGTTCAAAGGGACATTCAAATTGAACATAAATGAAGGTATAGATGAAACACAAGACTGTGGCAATGTTGACACTGTTGACACTTGAGAGACTCTAGATGTGAAGCCAGAGGAACTTAGAGAGTGTGAACTTAGCAACATAAATCGGGAAAGCAATTGTGACAAAGAGGATCAAGTTTTCCCAGAGGAAGTGAAGTCAGTAAAAACACTTCACATTAAAAGAACCACAGGAGATAGTTCACAATGGTGAGAGTACAGGAATAAAATAGTTGTGGTTGATGCAGACTGATGGAGGAGTATGAGCATTTACTAAGAGGGAAAGAAAAGTTCTCTTCATGTCATGCTATATTATGAGAAGGCAGTATGATTCAAATGACTCATGATAGTTTTTTACAAAGAGATGAAATGCTTTAATTCTCAATGCTTCTTGAGTTCTAAATCACAGTGTGCTAAATATGAGTTTTAACATTATTTGCATTTCCTTGCATTTATAACCAACAGTAAGAGAGTTTTTAATGTTTTGACAGACACTGGTAAAGGTCACAGAATAATCACAAATCTTTCCACTGAGTTTTAAGATTATATTGGTTTCAACTTGCATGGTCTTTTTTATCTTCCCACACTCAAGGATATGTGAAGAGTCCATGTTACACATATAATACATCAACATTCTCATCAGTTACGAGTATTTTCTCAAGACGGGTGCAGGTATGGCTAGCAGGAGAAAAATAATGGTGAGAAGTTGAAGAAGATATACACTGTTGCCATGGGTGAGGGAACATACAAAATATAGGTTAAAGAGTGAGATTCTACATGCCCCCAAAATCTCCCAATGTTTGAAATTATCTGTTTTTCTAAGAGAACCTCCACAAAAGTCTTGTTATCTACAAAACAGAACTCAGTCAAAGCCTCTAAGACTCCACTCATGAAGCTTCCATGGTTACCAGTTGTGCATCTGGTTTTAGATACATAGTTCTACTAGTTAGCATAACTGTCCACCAGAAAAGAAAACGCAGCATCTGCCAGATACCTTGACTAAGTTTCTGAAGGTTCAAATCTATCTTTGTTACTGGTTTTCTTCCAGTTTCAATGAGTTCACATATTGACCAGAGGCTAATCCAAATGAGGTAGGGCCTAAAGCTTATACAATCTTAGGGACCCTCTTTAAAGAAAATAATATAAAATTATAAAAAAAAAAAAAAAATAGGCAGGACGCCTGGGTGGCTCAGTGGGTTAAGCCACTGCCTTTGGCTCAGGTCATGATCTCAGGGTCCTGGGATCGAGCCCCGCATCGGGCTCTCTGCTCAGCAGGGAGCCTGCTTCCTCCTCTCTCTCTGCCTGCTTGTGATCTCTCTCTGTCAAATAAATAAATAAAATCTTTTAAAAAAAAAATTAGGTAGAGAGCTTTGGAAGACATCCACTCAAGGGAGGGCCCCTGAAGGTTGAGATTCATTATCCTTATGGGAAATCCCCCCTGAATGTATCAATTTAGAAAATTTACAACAGGAAAAGCATGGTTGAATAGCACCCCCCCCAAAAAAAAACAACAAAACAACTAGAGGATTCAACAGCAATGCCATATCACAAGCAGAAATTACAGAGTCATGGCCCATCTTACAATAACTCCAAACTACGCAACTAGAATTCTAGAAATTAAGAAATAAAAGGAAATAGATAAAGCTTACCAAAGGCTGCCCAATCCACATCTGCATTGTCAATTACAGTATTTATATCTTTTATTAAAAAAGAAAACTTTCAGGGCCCCTGGGTGGCTCAGCGGGTTAAAGCCTCTGCCTTTGGCTCAGGTCATGATCTCAGGATCCTGGGATCAAGCCCCGAATTGGGCTCTCCGCTTGCCAGGGAGCCCGCTCCCCCCATCTCTCTGCCTGCCTCTCTGAATACTTGTGATCTCTGTCTGTCAAATAAATAAAAATCTAAAAAAAAAGAAAACTTTCATTGTCATTATAACAGTAAAATAAGCGAGAGAATCTCAATAAAATGACAGATTCTAACTCCATAATCTCAGAGCCAGACTCATAGAGGAAGCCTCTGGGTCTACCTATAAGAGAGCACTGAAAAACCCTTACTTCTGCCAAAGCCTGAATTCCAGCTCATGACAATTTCATGAAAATCTCTTGAAGGCATCACACTGAAACTAGAATTACTCAGTTAAAGGCACCCTCCTTGTCCTCCAAAAAATAAGACACTATTTTAATACTGTTGGTATTTTTTACAGATAGGTGACCTTTTTAATCAAACAGTTTTCTTAAAATGACTGTTATTTTTAATCTAAAGACTTGTTAGTAGAAAGAAAACATGAAGAATCAGAAAAAAAAAAAGTTAGGATAACTAAATGTTTACAGTCTTAAATGGAAAGGAAAGAAAAACCATTTTACCCCTGTTAGTAAATGTCAGAGCTCTATGGTTCAATAAACTAAAACACAATGTCCACAATTGGCCAACAGGAAAACATTTAAAAAAAGAAAGCATCTATAAAATAAGCAATTAAGATTTAAAAAATTCTTGAAAAATTAACTCTAATAGGATTTAAAAATAAGTTACAACTTAAATTTTAAAAAACTATCGGAAATTGATATGACAATACCACCTAATAAAAAATACAACACAAGTCTGATTCAGTGAAAATTCTAAAGAGAAGAGGAAAACAAGAACTTTTCAAATAAAATTTCTTTTCAACTCTAAAATTTCTATAATATATTCTTCTCTAATTTAGCTCTCTAACTGGTAAAATTACCTGTCCTAATAGAGGCACTTAAAAAAAAAAGGTTATTACAATCTGAATACTTCCTTAAAAATTAGTCTCTTATTTCTTATATATTTCACTCATATTTTTCATTTTAAGTTTATTAAACCAAATATATGTGACAGAACACATATGTGAAGTGGTAAAATGCAGCAATAAAAAATATTTCAAAATGAACTATAAAAGATGTTTGAAATGTATTAACCATCCTTCCAATGAAAGTATTTCCATCTGAAGTTGTTCAAACGATACTAAGTCAATGCTTCCACACAGTTTATGAGAATGACACATTTGTTTACTTGCTCAGTTATTTTACACATAAATGTTGAGTGTCTTTATCAAGGTTCCCAGCAGCCTGACTCCAGATGGCTGAAGCTCAATGCATTCTTTGAATGGTTTATGGAATTTGAAGGATACCAAGATTTAGAAATGGTAACCATCAGGCTTTAGAAACTATATACCCATATAATAATTTTGCACATTTTTTTATGTATACCCTCCAGGAATACATAATGGGAATATAAAAAAATTTTCAGAACTTCAAATTGCTCTTTTAGAATGCCAAGCTCTCCTTAGAGTAATTATAAATGACTTCTATAGCTGCACTGTTATCTTATTGGAAAGGAAAATAAAATTAAACGCTCAGAAGCTATCTATCCCCACTATAATATTGAGTCGTCATGATAGAACAGAAGACCACCAGACCACTTACAAACTGCATAATTCATGGGCAAGACATATAATTGCTTTGACCTTCAGTTTCCTCATCCATAAAATGATGATAATGTTCATATACCTCAGGGTGAGGGTTTTAAAAAGATAATGCACATGAAGTCACAAATTATAATGTGCTGTACTATGGCTGAATTATGACTGGAATGCTTCTTATGGCTGGGGTTAGAAGAAAGCCCCTCCAGCCCACTACTCTCTAGCTCCTCTACAATTCTAGAACAGGGTTTGTGCCAAGCTTGCTAATGGGCAGTGTCACTGTTTCTTAAAGAGATATGTACATTGGGACGCCTGGGTGGCTCAGTTGGTTAAGCGGCTGCCTTCAGCTCAGGTCATGATCCCAGCGTCCTGGGATCGAGTCCCACATCGGGCTCTCTGCTGGTCAGGGAGCCTGCTTCTTCCTCTCTCTCTCTCTACTTGTGATCTCTCTCTCTGTCAAATAAATAAAATCTTTAAAAAAAAAGGGGGGGGGATATGTACATCATTTTGGGCATCTTTTTTTTTTTAAGATTTTATTTATTTGAGAGAGAGAGCACAGATGAGTGGGATTAGGGGGAGAGGGAGAGAGAGAACCAGACTCCATGCTAAGCAGGAAGCCCAACATGGGGCTCGATCTCAGGACCCTGAGATCATGACCTGAGCTGAAGGCAAGTGCTTAACCAACTGAGCCACCCAGGGCGCCCCTGTGTGTCTTCTTTCTTTATGAGCCCAGGAGGTTGAGGCATAAATCCACTCACGGCCTGCTCCTGAATATTCTGGCCAGTTTTCTCAACACATAACTGATGGTCCTGGGAATAAGGGACCACCATAGGACTGGCCTATGCTAAATCCAGCTTGCCTAAGCACTGGGCAGTACACCTTTCATGTATTTTCTACCCTAGCAAATTTCTAAGGACAGGTGGCCTTGGTTTATAGCAGGATTTACTTATTCTTGGATCCCTTGTTCTGCCAACAAAATCTCACAAACAAGCCTCATTATGATACCTACCAGCAAGGATAGCTATAAATGTTGACAGATTTCCAAGGGAGAAAGGAACCTTATAAACAAACAAACAAACAAACAAAAAAATACAACCTATTCATGAGTTCTGCCAATCTATCTTAATCTGCTAATAGTCAACAAAGCTCTTGGACTCAAACACCATATTCAGTCACCACAAAAAGGATATTGTCTATAAGCTGTAATTCACAGGCTAGCAAATGCTTCATCACAGAAACCACACAGATTGGCTTAATGCGGTTGGTAAATGTGGTCTCTCGCTCAGTCAGCCACAAGAATAAAATTAGAAGGGGGGGGTAGGGGGGATGGATGAGCCTGGTGATGAGGAGGGCACGGATAGCATGGAGCACTGGGTGTTACACGCAAACAATGAATCATGGAACACTACCTAACTAACACAACACAATGAAAAAAAAAAGCTAATGGGAGAAGGGGCTCAATTGTATAGAGCCAAAGGGTCAAAAAGTAAAAAGCCTGGGAGAGGTGGACTAAGAAGGAAAATTTACAAACAACACAGCTTTCAAAATCTGTAAGAGGTAATTTTGGAATAAAACAAGGCATTACTTTATACATTGAATCGTAACCAGAAGGTTTTACAGCCCATTAATTTATACAAGCTTATAAGGATTTAGATAGAGTCATAAATGGTAGATCCATGGCATGTAATTAACAGAAACTAGGGAGAGCATTGGACATCTCTAACCTTTGGAATGTAACATCACTGAGGCACCTCTGCTCTCAACACTTTCCCTCGGTGCCACTGTGTGAGGCAGAGCCCTCAGCCAAAAGGAACCGGAGTGACTGACATCCATCATGTGTAATGTGTTCCCACTGGCTGAGATGACCCTGTATTAATAAAACTACTTATGAAAGACATCCAGTAAAGTGCCTCGTAATTGCTTCATTGTGTCATTGATGGCTTGGATAAAGGATTATTAATGAGCCTCCCAGAGGAGGGGAAAAATGTATTTGAAAGCACCTATATACTCCAATCCTCTCTACCTGTATTATTACTCTTCTCACCCTTCTAAAAACAAACAAACAAAAGCAAACAAAAAATTAAAGGGGCTCTTAAAAATCTCAGGTCATTCAAAGGTAAAATACTCAAGTGGTTTCTACCTAACCTATGATAGCATGTCTCCACGTCTTGAGATAAGATCAGAAGCTTTTAAATACCCTCCCCCAAAACCTACAACCTCTTTTAAATATGTAATATATTTTGTGTCCTTCAATAAATAACAAAACAGTCCAAAGCCTTGGAAACACAATTACTTGACAGTAAAATGGGCTAGATTTGAAATTCCTACCAATCCTGAAGTGTCTAGACTGTTTTTCAATTTTCAGCCAAAACAAAAATGAGATGGTACCACACATCACATTTTTAAAAATAGAAATATAAGGTCACCTGGGTGGCTCAGTTGGTTAAGCACCCTACTCTTGATTTCAGCTCAGGTCATGATCTGAGGGTTCCAGGATGGAGCCCCCAAGTCAGGCCCATGCTCAGCATGGAGGATGCTTGTCCCTCCCCTTCTGCTGCTCACCCAGCACCCTCCCTCTCTCAAATAAATAAATTTTAAAAAAATGTTAAGTATATACTATTGTGTACTATTATGGAGTACAAGGATGTAAGAAACTAGTCACACTCCCTCGTAGCTGCTGAGAGTGGAAACAGAAAGGTACTCTGGACAGAAATTTGGGAGCAGTTAATCTACACATTCTGCCTATATTCTACTATCCAGCAATCCTATTTCTGGCTACAGGGACAGATGATTTTTCATAGGGGGCCACAAGAAGATGTGCATAAGGCTATTTGTTGAATGCAGCAAAGTGTCAGAAGTTGGAGTTCACAGCTACTAGAATGGATAATAAAATAGAGGGCTGGGAAGACAACAGGAGCACTCCACAACATGAGACATAATGAAATAAGTATTATATGGCAATGAAAAAACAGTTCAAAAACGTAATAATGTTGAGTGAAAACAGTAAGAAACTATCAATCTTACTGCATGCTATGAAATATGTAGATTTTAAAAACACAATGTAACATCATTTCAAAAATACACCTATTTAATCAATGGAAGATGAAGCAGAAAGACACACAATAAACACATTATAAGGAATAACTATGGAAAAGGAAGGGGAATGGACTGAAGGGGAAAAGAAATAAAAGGCAAGAAATAAAATAAAATGGAGACTTTGCCCAGAAGGGTCATAATGTTAGTGGGACAAACCAAGGAGTATGTTTAGTTTCATTTCATGCACCTGGTCTAATGGGAGACCAACAGGGAAGGGCAAAGGAGGAACAAGGAAATGGAAGAACTAAATATTAGCCTCTTAAGATTTGTGAAATCCCAAATTAATTTTTTTCATTTTCCCAAACAACTCATATTTGAGTATTTTAAAAGTAGAATATTAATTTTTATCAGTCACTACTCTGACCCATCTAATGCAAGTTGTATAAAAAGATGATTTATTTTTTCCATATATAAAATGTCATATTGTTTCTTCACAGCCTGATGCTCACAGATTTGTAGTTCCTTATTCTGTTGTTTGCTTAAAACTTCTCATTATTAAAATCAGTAAAATTCGGGTGCCTGGGTGGCTCAGTCGTTAAGCATCTGCCTTCAGCTCAGGTCATGATCCCAGGTCCTGGGATCAAGGCCCACATCCGGCTCCCTGCTCAGCAAGGAGCCTGCTTCTCCCTCTCCCACTCCCCCTGCTTGTGTTCCCTCTCTCTCTGTGTCTCTATCAGGTAAGTAAATAAAATCTTTAAAAAAAAAAATCAGTAAAAGTCTGAATTATTTGCAAGGCTATCCTCAGTGTCAAACTAGTTATCTCCAACTAGAACTGCAGCGATTCCAAACATTATAATAACTCTTAGCTTTAACAATGTATTTCTGTATGTGTATAAATTTTTCTTTCCTTTTCTTTTCCTTGTGTGTGATATTCAAAGGTTTTTATAGATTTATACAGGAACTAGAAAAAATCCATATGTAAAAACATCAGAATCAGAATGTAGATAGTGCTCTGTGAAATATTTTTTTTGTTTGCTTGGGTGATTTTTTTTTTTTTTTTTTTTTTTTTGCTTAAAAAATATGTTAGCTTCTTCCAGTGTCTTATTCTTCCAACATATGATTTAGAAAATTAGGCTTCGCCATAATATTTTTTAGCAAACCTACTACTGGACATTTTGACTATTTCTAGGACTTTATTCTTCTTAAAAAATGGTGCAGTAAACAAAATGGGTAGAGTTTAATTTTTTAAAGGGACAAGAAGGCTGAAAAGGGGAGTGCATTAGAATAAATTATGCCTATAAGAAAACCTAATAAGGTTCTGGGGCGCCTGGGTGGCTCAGTTGTTAATCGTCTGCCTTCAGCTCAGGTCATGATCCCTGAGTCCTGGGATCTAACCCAGCATCACTGAGTAAGGAAGGATATTCAGTGGAGAGTCTGCTTCTCTCTCTCTCCCTCTGCTACTCTCTCTCTCTCTGTCTCTCTCTTTCAAATAAATAAATAAAATCTTTAAAAAATGAAAGAAAGAAAGAAAGAAAGAAAAAGAAAGAACGAACCTGATAAGGTTCAACTATCATCTGCTTATGTATCAGATACTAGTCTTCATTGTTCTTTGAAGGCATAAGCTGGTTGCAGTTTTCAGATCAGCAAAACACACTGGGTGTTTTGTGCAATCAAGTAATAATTATTTACGTTAATAGTATCATTTCAGGGGCACCTGGGTGGCTCAGTCAATTGAACAGCAGATTCTTGGTTCAGGTCATGATCTCAGGGTCCTGGGATCAAGCCACAACACGCTTCAGCTCAGTGGGGAATCTGCTGGTGGATTCTCTCCCTCCCTCTGCTCCTCTCCCCAACTTGCATGTGTGCGCCTGTGCTCTCCCCCATAAATAAATTTTTTTTTAATTTCTTTTAAAAAAAGGGGCACCTGGGTGGCTCAGTGGGTTAAAGCCTCTGCCTTCGGCTCAGGTCATGATCTCAGGGTCCTGGGATCGAGCCCCGCATTGGGCTCTCTGCTCGGCGGGGAGCCTGCTTCCTCCTCTCTCTCTCTCTCTCTCTCTGCCTGCCTCTCTGACTACTTGTAATCTCTATCAAATAAATAAATAAAAAATCTAAAAAAAATTATCATTTTGAAAATATCATTTCTAACAATAGTGAAGAAGAACTAGGGGAAAGTTTGCATACTTCTTCCCATGGTGAAAAAGCATAACGTAAAGCAAAGCTCTCTACTCTCTACCCACCTTAAACACCATAACACTTGGGATGAAATAAAATAAACAAAAGCACATCATACAGAAGCATGGGAGACCTAGGTTAGGGTTTACTATAATGCAAGCCAATCTAATTCAACAAATACAAACACAGAACACTGAGCTATATCCTTAGTGCATACAAAAGTGTACAAGATGAAATACCTACCTTAAAGACATTTTTTAAAAGATTTTATTTATTTATATGACAGAAACACACAGTGAGAGAGGGAACACAAGCAGGGGGAGTGGGAGAGGGAGAAGCAGGTTTCCTGCTGAGCAGGGAACCTGATGCAGGGCTCGATCCCAGGACCCTAGGATCATGACCTGAGTAGAAGGCAGATGCTTAATGACTGAGCCACCCCCCCCCCCTTAAGGACATTTACAATCTATCGCTGGTGGTGGGATGGGAAAAGCAGGTCTTTTAGGGGAGATAATATGCTAATGAAACATGCAAGAGTTTTTTTACTGAACCCTTTTGTAGGACACATTGCACATGCCAATGAAAGGAGACTGGAAGTAGAGGCAGATACACAGAATCAGGAAAAGATGGGAGCAAGACTTTACGATATATCCAGATATGAAAAGGAATAGGTCTCATAAATGACTAAAGCAATAGCAATAAAAATCCCAAGGGATAAGGAAAGTTAGTTTAAGGCCAGATGGTGATTCCAAATAATGAACCACAAGCAAGTCAAAGGAGGAAAATCTTGTCGAGGGCATCGTCAATACCTTTAGGTAGAAGACGGCATCTGAAACAGGCATGGCATGATGCTGGGACGTCCACAGTCCAAAGAGGAAATGGATATGGGAGCCTCTACAGTCCCTGGAACTCTCTATAGAGTCTGTTCCATAAGCAACATCTACCATAAAGCTAACCTTTTCCTAACCTAAAGACTTCTGAGACATAAGAGAAGAGAGAAGCTCAATACAGACCTTAACCTCCCAGAACTGAGAACACACACCTCAGTGGCAGCGCCAGCCTGGGAGCTAACATTCACCCAATGGAAGAAAAAGGCATAAAGACATCAATGCTACCAAAGGCAGTTTCTCAATAAGGGCGGGCCACAGTTTTCCATCACTCTTGCTTACCAATTTCAGACCTGGGAGTGAAGATTGAACCTGAAAATAACTTTAGAAAAAGGAGGATTGTGGGAACCAGATAAGTGAAGGAAGAAGATGTTTGAACAAACTATTGCTCACACCTATCTAACGTCAGAATCATCTGAAGCCAATGGGTAAAGGTACAGATACCTGCCCCCACCTCCTACCTTGGGTGAGTCTGATTGAACAGGTGATTCCCAGAAGTGAGGTCTGGGAATGTATGTGGTACAAAACCTCTCCAAGTGACTCCTATGTGTAATCAGGTTTAGACTCACTTGTATAGTATGAAATCCCTAGCTTCCATAAAGATGTAGAATATATGTATTTTTTCAGCATAAATATGTAAAAGACAAATAAATCACTGTATTTCCCTGGGCAAGTCCCTAAACATAACCCTACCTCCGTTTTCTGCTCTGAAAAACAAAGGATTTGGAGTAGAAAATAATTTAGATCCCTTATAGTTCCAAAATAACATGATTTTGTGCTTAGTTAAGTGAGAGCTTTGAAGAAAAATTAACTCAAGGAAAAAAACATCCCATCTGGCCTTACTGAAATATTGTGAAAAAGTTTTCAGATCTAAATTGGTCCCTTTATAGAACTTGCTTTTCTTTTATATGATCTTTTTTCATAATACTCTCTTTAAACTCACAGATATGGCATACTTAAGAAAGAATTGTTATAAATAATGTATGTAAAACAGAATCTGGCATTTACACCAAACAAAATAGCAACGGTACAATGTATCAACATCACAAAATACATATGATTTACACAGGATGTAAAAACGTCATTTTGACGTTCTTTAAAGGTTCCTGAATTATGTCCTACTTGGTTGGGGGCTGTTTACTCTGTTCAAGACAGTTTTAGCAGCTCAAAAGTGCTGATGCTATCAGTGGTTCTCGGACATAGGAGGCTCCTTTGATCACTCGGCACCTAGAATAGTTCATGGTTCATCGCAGATGGTCAAAAAATATTTATGGAATGAATGAATAGATTTACAAATGGGCAAAAATCTTTTTCTTTGCACAAGTTCCCCCCAATGGCTCTCAAACTATCTATTCTCATTGACAATTTAGTCTCTTTAATATTCTAATGTAATTTTTACTCTACAGTTTTTATATAAAAGTTAATAGATTCTGGCGCCAAGGCGGGGAGGTCGACAGTAGCCTTATCAACAAGCAATTCTTGTGACACCAGCTGGGTGTATCACCAGCTAGACCCCAGGACATGACCTTTACCTCCTACCTGCTTGTGTTCACCAACCTTTCTTCCACACTTTTCCTTAAGCTCTTCTTTGCAGCTTACCTCTTAATTCGGGCAGAGAGAGAAACCTCCCCTGCAGCGAAAACAGCGGAGCTGACAAGACCTCCAGCCAGCTAGTCCCACGGACCACTTTGAGCTTAACCCCGGACTAGCGCCTGCGCAGAAGGGCCATGGGGGGCGTCCTCTAGAATGACGGACAACTACCTTCACCTCATTACCATACTAAAATCTCCGCCCCTGGAGGAGCCTCATTTACGTAACATACACTGTGGGTATAGGCGTGCTCCTTAAGGCGAATGCGCGACTTTATGCCCTCCTCTACATATGAAGCTTCCCTATCTAAATATTCATCTTAACCCTAAATAAAAAGAACCCATCCATTCCTGCTCAGGGGAATCACGGCTTTGGAAGCCATTCCGCATAATGACCTTATTTGCTACAAATAAAGTTTTCTTTGTGCCACTACTCCACCTGGTGCAGTTTCTGACTCACCAAAGAATGAGCTTACACTGGTTAGGTCACAGTTGTCGTACAGTTCAACTGAATTCTGACACTGCCTATGGGGAGATAGCAATTCCAGAGGTCAAGGGTTCTGTCCTACAAGACCACCCCCCATCCCCCACTCCTCCACTCCAGACACCATTTGAAAACACAAGTTGTTATTTCTACTGCAGACCTAACAACTACAGACCAGAGGTTTTGCTTAATTTGCTAGGGCTGCACACAGAGCTCAAAGAAATATTTTACTTATTAGATCACTGGTTTATTAGAAAAGGATACAACTCAGGCATAGCTAGAGTGAAGAGATAGATGCACAGGCAAGGCATGGGGGGAAAGCACAGAGTTCCATGCTGTCCCCAGGTGCTCCACTCTCCCAACACCTCCACACGCTCCCCAGCCCAGAAGCTCCCTGAACTCTGTCCTTTGGTGTTTTTATGGAGGCTTCACTACATAGTCGTGATTGATTAAATCCTTGACAACTGGCAATTAATTCAACCTGCAGCCCCCTTCTTTCCCTAGAGGTTGGGAGGGTGAGGAACTGGAGTACAGAAAGTTTCAACCCTCCAATCACCTGGATGGTTCCCCTGGCAATAGCCTCCTTACTAAGGTTACTTAAGGGCTTTCCAAAGTCACCATTAACATAATAAAAGGCACATTTATTGTTCTTATCACAGGAAATTCAAAGGGTTTTAAGAGACCATGCCAGGAGCCATGTCAAAAATCAAATACATATTTCTTATTATAAATAAATCCCAATATCACAGAGAGTATAAGTACAGGAATTTCCCCTTATCTGGGGAGGATCCATTCTAAGACCCACTCCCCCCAATCCTCCCCCCACACCCCCCACCCCGTGGATGTCTGAAATCGCAGATAATACCTAACACTGTTTAAACTGTTTTTTTTCCTATACATGCATACCTATGATAAAGTTTATTTATAAATTAGGCAAAGGAAGAGATTAACAATAATAACTAATAATAAAATAGAACAATCATAACAATATACTGTAATAAAAGTTATGTGAGTGTGGTCTCTTTCTCTAAGCATCTTACTGTATTGTACTCACCTTTCTTGTGAAGATGTGAAATGAGAAAATGCAAAATAGCATAGCATTTCATAAGAAATGAGAGGAAGTGGGGTGAATGATGTAGGCATCAGAAGAGAAACATCTGCTCCTGGAAGTGGTAAACTGTGGGTAACAAAATACTGAAAGCACGAGACCACAGGGAAAAAAACCGCAGGAAGCAAAAAACCACAAAGAAGCAAAACCTAGGTCAAGTAGGAGACTACTGTAAGTTTAGCCTTTAACCACATTGAGCATATACTTAAATTTCAGAAAAGATTCCTGAGCTGTTTTATTACCTACCTGCAAGTGCTGCTTTTCTGCATGACGTCAGCTCGATGATACCCAGAGAGTTTGCAAAAACCGTCATTACTATAAACTACAGGCCAGTCCACAATCTGGGCATTTCCCAGTAAGAAACTCGATTCTAAAGAAGAAAGAAGGAAAATGAAGTTTTTTTATCTTCATTTAACAATGTACTTCTTTCAAGGAAACAAAAAGACAAATTTAAGACAAATACAATTATGGTTTGTTATGATACAAAAAATAAAGCCTATTCTTGAGATTGACATAATCAGTTTAACACGATCATCAAATGTGATCTGCAGTAAGTACAAGATTTGCATACAAATTTAAAATTCCACTGAAAAAAAGCCGGTTTATAATACCTCTTTGCATTTGAGTATATTCTAATCTATGAAAACAAGTATGGTTGATATTAAGTAAATGTTAACGACTATAATAATTACACTGAAACACAGATTAATTTATTGAGATTAAGGCTAGAGTCACTTCTCCACTAATTGAGAAAACTAAACTTGATAATATTAAGGCAAATTTGTAGGACTGCTCCAAAAATTCTATTATTATAATTCTGACATGATGGGACAAATTGTCCATTAGATTGATCTTGAGACGTCTAATTTAAAATAACACTGAAGAGGGTGTTTGGGTGGCTTTGGACTCTTGGTTTTAGCTCAGCTCATGATCTCCTGGGTCATGAGATCAAGCCCCACAGAGGGCTCTACGCTCAGTGGGGAGTGTGCTTGAGATTCTCTCCCTCTGCCCCTCCACTCACTTGCACGCGCACACACATGCATGCTTGCTTGCTCTCTCTTTCAATTAAATAAATAAATCTTTAAAAGAAATTTAAAATAACTTTGAAGATTCCTTTTTCAAAATAAAATTATTCAAATATATTGTTTTCAGCCACATTCTACACCGAATTTGGAAACTATGATTATTGTAAATAAAAGGAACATCTCTGATCTATTTTGCAAGGAGAAGTGATTTTTCTTTAGGTATAAAATAAAATAAGATAAAAACAGAGAGGGAGGTAAACCATAAGAGAATCTTAAAAATAGAGAACAAACTGAGGATTGCTGGAGGGGAGGTGGGTGGGGGTAATGGGCTAAATGGGTAATGGGGATTAAAAAGGGCATTTGCTGGGATGAGCACTGGGGGTTATATATAAGTAATAAATCACTAAATTTTACTCCTGAAACCAATACTGTATGTTAATCAACTTGAATTTTAAATGAAAAAAATTAATACAAAAATATCTTTTGATATCACCCCTGATTAAAAATCCAATATTTTAAAAAAAGTAAATTTTAAGGGAATACTATACTTCAAAAATTCAAAATATCTACCAAAAAAAAAAAATCTCCTTTGAACTCATATTCAAAATAGCGTCCTAAACGGGAAATTACCTTATGAGTTTAAGACTTTAAGTTTAAATCCCGACTCAAAGCTGGTCTTCATAAAAATAACTGTGCAATTCAACATTTACTAAGAAGCTGCTAAGTAAAAGGCACTACTCTTAGTCAAACAATGGGATAGAATAACAATCAATAAAACATACCCTTTACTCTCAAAAAAAAACTTACATGTTAAGAAAAATAAAATGTAACAACCAATTACAATTTATCAGAATACATGCTAAATCTAGAAGCATTGGACAAAATATGACAAAAATTTGTTTCAAGGTACTAAAAACAAACAAAAGTAGACAAACTAAAAAAAAAAAAAAAAAAGACAAAACCTTGAAAAAGAAGAGATACATTAAATAAGATATTCATTTAACTGTCATTCCCCCAGAGAGCGAATTTCCAGTTTATACAGTTCATTGGTTATATAGCTCAAGCAGAAAAAGTCTTATGGGACTAAATAGTCAAAAGTCACAATTTGGGGCTACCAGAGCAGCTTGAAGTTGAGGGGGAGATCCTTTAACATATGGAGCCATAAACCTGAATATAAATCTACCTCAAATCTCTGCAATCTCAACTATGCATGCACAAAATGAGACTACAAGAAACCTGTCTACTTCAGCAATGACTACAAGGCAAGAGGTAAGCAGAAATTTCACCAGCTCTCAAGGCTAGAAGACAAATTTTTAAGTTCAAGTCCTATCAAGTTAGATAAGCTTGGTAGATAACCCAAGTTCTCCATTTAAGCCACAAAAATGTCATCCTTTAGGAATAAGAAACAAGTCCTAGAATAATGGGTTATAAACTGGGACTAAGATTTAAAATGTGGAGTATACACTTACACACACATACACACACACTCACAAAAAGCTAAAATCATAATCAAGGAAACCCCCCCATAATTTACCTGCTCTTTACAATGTATGAACACAATGTCCAGTTTACACTTAAAAACTATCAGACAGGCAAAGAAAGAGAAAATTTTTATGATAATTGAGGGGGAAAATAAGCAATAGAAAGAGAGGTCAATATGGGAACCGGAATAAACAATACAACTTCTGGAATAAAAAATTCAGGGGCGCCTGGGTGGCTCAGTGGGTTAAAGCCTCTGCCTTTGGCTCAGGTCATGATCCCAGGGTCCTGGGATCAAGCCCCACATCAGGATCTCTGCTCGGAGGGGAGCCTGCTTCCCCCTCTCTCTCTGCCTGCCTCTCTGCCTGCTAGTGCTCTCTGTCTGTCAAATAAATACAATTTTTAAAAAATCTTTTAAAAAATTCATTGAATAGGTTTAACAGTACAATGGACACTAAGAATTAACAATTTAAAAACATATCAATGCAAATGATTCCAAACTGAAGCAAAAAGAAAAAGAATTTAAAAGATGTTCCATAGGACAATATCAAGCAGTCTAAAACATATGCAGCTGAGTATGGGAGAAAAATAAAAAAGACAGAATTGGGCACAAAGGTCATATGAATAAAGGATAACTAAAATTTCTCAAATTACATGACAAATAACAACCTAGAGATCTTAGTTCAGTAAACCTCAAGCACGATAAATGCAAGCAAAGCCATGGTATGAAGATGGGTAACAGCAAAGCTGAAAATAAAAAATAAGGGGAAAAGTCTTTTAAACACCCATAAAAGAAGATTATTTAAATATGGGGGGGCCCATGGGAGAGATAATAATTACAGCATACAAATCTTGGAAAACAAAGATGACCAAAAAACAATGAAATGACATCTTTAAAATACTGAGAGGAAAATATTTATCAACCTAGATTTTCATCTAGAGCAAAGTATCCTTCAAAATTGAAGGCAAAATAAAGACACATTCAGAAACAAAACAGAAAGAATTCATTGCCAGCAAAATCACAGCAAAACAAACGTGGTAGGAGTTTTAGTTGAAAGGGAAAAAGAATCAAAATAATAATGATGATGACCCTCACCAAAAAAAGTCAAGAGGGTAAAAACAAACAACTGGTGGGACAAACAGAAAACAAAACCACTGGGGGTGCCTACGTGGCTCAGTAGGTTGAATGTACAACTCTTGATTTTGGATCAGGTTATGATCTCAAGGTCATGGGGGAGAGCCCTGCACTGGGCTCCACACTCAGTGTGGAGTCTGCTTGAGATTCTTGCTCTCCCTCTCTGTTTGCCCCTACCCCCATGCTCTCTCTCTCTTTTTCTCTGTAAAATAAATAAATAAATCTTTAAAAAAAAAAAAAGTAAACCATGGGATGGTAGCCCTAAATCCAACCATATCAAGCATTACATTAAATGTAAATAGAATAAATAGACTAATTAAAAGACCAAAATTTCCAGACTGGATTTTAAAACAAAGAAACTGATAGTCTACTATTTCTAAGAAAGCCATTTAAAGTATAAAGACATAGACACATTGAAAGTGAAAGTGTGGCAAAAACACACTACATAAACACTAAGCATAAGAAAGTAAATGTAGCTACATTAATGCAAAATAAAGCAGTCTTAAATACAAGGATAACAGAGATAAAAAGTGGCAATTAATGATAACAAAAGGGTCAATTCATTAAGAAGACATGATTCTCTCAATATCTATTAATGAAAACTAAAGACTCAGATGACTCCAGGCTCAGTGAAATCTTTCAAATATTTAAATAAAACATAAAATAAATATTATACAAACTCTCAGAAAATATATGAGGAAACATTTCTGAACTTGTTTTATGAGGTTAGCAAATAGAAATAGCAATATATATATATATATATATATATATATATATATATATATTATATATAGCCAAGTAGGGTTATCTTATCAATGTAAGGCTGATTTATCATTATGAGATCAACCAATGTAATCTATTATATCAACAGAATAAAAGAAAAAAACATATCATCTCAATAGATGTAGAAAAAAAAACATTTGACACACTTATTCATGATTAAAATCTCTGATAAAACCTGAAAAGAAGGAAACTTCTCAAACTGATTGAGGATATCTACTAAAAAATCTATAGCTAACATTATTTTTTAAAGTAGAATACTGAATAACTTCCTCCCAAGATCAGGAAAAATTTAAGGATGTATATTCTCAACCCTTACACTCAACCTTTTATTGGTGGTCCAACCAAAAGGAAAAAGAAAAAAACACAAAGGATATAAATATTGGAAAGGAAGATAAAATTGTTTTCTACTTGCAGATGGCATTAAGGAATATTCAAAGGAACACCTAAAATTAAGTGAATTTGGCAAGGTTGTAGGATATAAAGTTAATATAAAAGTCAATTTTGTTTCTGTATATTAACACTAAACAACTGGAAAATGAAAAACAATTTCACTTAGAATGATACAAAAATATAAAATACTTAAGAATAAATTTATCAGAAGATGTGCAGGACCTCTAGAGTGAAAGCTAAAAAAACTCTGGTTAAGTAAATGAAGAAACACCTAGACAAAAAATGAGCTATGCCACACTCATGAATGGAAACTGGATATTTTTAAGACATCAATTCTCTTCAAATTGATCTCTAGATTAAACACAATCCCAATGAGTATACAAATAGGCTTTTCTGAAGTAACTGGCAAAGTAATCATAAAATGTTTATGAAAGTACAAATTACCTAAAATAATCCAAAATAAAATCTGAAAAAGAAGAACCAAGTTGGAGAAACATACAACCAAGTTAAATAGTTCAGAGATAAAACCTCACAAAAATGATCAATTGATTTTTTGCATAGATGCCAAGGCAGTTTAATGGGTAAAGAAAAGACTTTTCAATGAACTGTGCTAAAACAACTATATATCTACATGAACAAAAATTGAGCCATGACTACTACCTCACACCACACACATGTACACGCACACAAAAATTTTAAATGGGTGATCAACCTAAATAGAAAAGTGAAAACTAAAAAGAAAACGTGGGAGAAAATCTTTGCCACTTTAAGGAAGACAAGAATTTCTTAGATAAGACTTCTATAGCAATCACCATAAAAGTAAGTGTTGATAAATAAATCAGACATCATCAAATTAAAATCAGCTGCTCATTCAAGGACATTGTCAAAAAAGTGAAAAGGAAATCCACAGACTGAGAAAAAAATACTTACAATACAGATATTTGAGAAAGCCCTCCCATGCAGAACATACCCAAAAATCCTACAGAGAGACAAATGACCCAATGAACAAAATGGGCAAATGACTCAAACAGACACTTCCCAAAAGAAGATATACAATGGCCAATAACCACAAGAATAAGATGTTCACCATCATTGGACATCAGGGAATACAAATTAAAAGCACAATGATATATCACTCCTCAGCCACTAGGGTGGCTATAAAGGTTAATAATACAAAATGTTGATAAGAATGTGAAACAACAGAAACTCTTTATAAAATTATAATGAGAACATAAAATGGAACAATCAGTTTGAAAAACAGTTTCTTGCACAGTTAAATATTTAACTATGACCCAGAGATTTCATTTTTAGGCATTTACTCAGTGAAAAGGAAACATACGTTAACAATAAGACTTGTAGAAAATGTTCACATCACATATATTCATAGTAGCCAAAAACTGAAAACAAGGCAAATGTCCATCAACAAGAGAACAGATTAAAAATTTTACATATTCATACAAGAAAATCTACTCAGCTCTAAAATGGAACAAACGACTCATACATACAACACAGATGAATCTGATAAACATTACAATGATTGAAAGAAGTCAGAAGCTATAATTTCATTTATACGAAGTTCAAATACAGGCAAAGTTAATCTATGGTGATAGAGATCAGAACAATTATGGCTAAAGGGAAGGGGTAGGAGAACTGGCAGGAAAGACGAAAAAGAAACTTTCTGGTGAAGGTCATTGTTCTCTATCTTTATAGAGGTGTAAGTCACACAAGAGTATACATTTGTCAAAACCAACTGAACTGTACACTTAAGATCTGTGTATTTTAATTACATCAAATTTAAAAGAAAACACAAGGAAGACAAAAGACTAGAGACTCAGAAGTTTAAGGAAAGCTGTGACATTTGAAATGAACCTTAGTGACAAGAATGGTAATACTACCTTTTCTTGGTACATAGAGTAGTTAAAGTAGAGATTAAAATGAGCACCCCCAGCGAAAGGGGAACCCTCCTACACTGTTGGTGGGAATGTATGCTGGTGTAGCCACTCTGGAAAACAGTATGGAGGTTCCTCAAAAAGTTGAAAATAGAGCTACCCTATGACCCAGCAATCACACTGCTGGGTATTTACCCTAAAGATACAAATGTAGTGATCCGAAGGGGCACATGCACCCAAATGTTTATAGCAGCAATGTCCACAATAGACAAACTATAGAAAGAACTTAGATGTTCATCAACAGATGAACGGATAACGAAGATGTCGTATATATATATGATGGAATACTATGCAGCCATCAAAAAACCCAAAATCTTGCCATTTGCAATGATGTGGATGGAACTAGAGGGTATTATGCTAAGTGAAATAAGTCAATCAGCGAAAGAAAACTATCATATGATCTCTCTGGTATGAGGAATTTAAGAGGCAGGGCAGGGAGTCGTGGGGGGGTGGTGAAGGGAAAAATGAAATGAGATGGAACCAGAGAGGGAGACAAACCATAAGAGACTTTTAATCTCAGGAAACAAACTGAGGGTTGCTGTGGGGGCGTGGGTAAGGATAGGGTACTTGGTCGATGAACATTGAGGAGGGTGTGTGCTATGGTGAGTGCTGTGAGTTGTGTAAGACTGATGATTCACAGACCTGTACCCCTGAAGCAAATAATACATTATATGTTAATTTAAAAAATAAACTAAATAAATAAATAAAATGAGCATCCCATAAAAATGCTTCATAAAGTATAAATTCCTCTATAAATATATGACATTTTCATTTATGTATACATCAAGAATAAAAATTATAGTGTGATTATCAAAGATTAACTTTTCTCCTCTTAGCCCAGGTTGGGTCCTACTCAGTTTACTCCCGCTAATCCATATGCTCTCCACTTCATGAGTAGGTCGCTGTGGTAGTCCATTCAGCTACATGGTCTCCCTGCCTCAACTGGTCTTATTTGTCACACTAATGTTCACTGGCCCCCCCAAATCCCTGCCTCCATCTTACTAGTCCTCCCCCAGATCAAGACTCCCAAGTTCTTACATTATCTGATTCTCTCCCAGACTTAGAAAGCTTAGAGAACTTCACTCTCCCTACTTACACAAACATATTTTCTCACTACTTCTAAAGTCCACACTATTGCAGTTAAGTCTGTTTTCTCATTATGGCCCCAAAATATACTCATCCATGATGCCTACTGTCCACTTGAAATGCTTTTCCCCATCCCTTTACCTATCAAACCTTTCAGAACCAGGTCACTCTACCTTCTGCATGACACATTCAATGAGTACCATTCAGCCTAATCCCCCTCTGGCTACCACCATATCTGCCTCCAACCCTTCACTGGACAAATTTTGCATAAAAGTTGTCTATTCTCATTAGTCCCATCTTCTCAGCTCCTGTTCACTTGACTCACTTCTATCTGGTTCATTCCTTACCACTCCAGGACAACCAAGATCACCAATAACCTCTCCATGTCCCCAAACCCAAAGGATGCCTTTTACTGATCTCACTTGACAATTCAGAAGCACTGTTAACCACTTCCTCCCTAAAATTCCTCGACCCTTAGCTTTCATAAAATGACCTTCCTCCAGTTCTCTGAAAAGTCCTCCATTTCCTTTTCAGGCTCAATATTCTTTGTCCAGTGAGATTATTAGAGTTTCTCCACATCAGTTCTTCTTATACTTCACCTGTCTCCATAGATTCAGTAGGTGGTAACTTGATATCTCCAAACCAGACCTCTTTTATAAACTCTAGATCTTCATATCCCCATTGACCTAGATATCCTCTTAGCTATCTCAAATGGACCTCAATATCTTAGAGAATGGGATTACCATCCATGCAGTTATGTAAGCCAGAAATCTGGGAGCCATCATTCAATATCCTTCTCATTATTATTATATCTAATCCATTACATAATCCTATAAATTTTGTCCCCTCAATCTTTCAAATTTCTCCATTTCTCTGGATCCTCACTATCATCATCCAAATCCAAACTTCCAACACCTCTCCCCTAGATCACTCCAACAGTTATCTCATTGATTTGTACCAGTCCTCTCTGGGGTTTTTTCAGTGGATTGTCCACACTGAAGCCAGAGAGGTCTTTCCAAATTTCCAATTAAATCATGTTCCCTCCCTGCTTTAACACCTGTTAGTAGATTATAATGGCTCTCAGAATGCTCAGATCCTTGACATGGGCTGTAATGACTTCAAAGTCTATCAAATCAACCACAGCCAAATTTTTCTTATATTTTTGTAAGCTTCAAGCTCTCTCCCAACATAGGACCTTTTTACTTGTCATTCTCTTCCTTACTTATCTCATTGACACTTGCAGTTATTTAGATTTTAACTATCATGACCTCTGTAAATCTTTCCCTGACCTTCTGGCCAGGTCATACCTAATAATTTTAAACATCACACACCTCTTCCGCACAGCCCTTAATACAGTTACAATTTTATACCTATTTGTGTTATGATATGATGAATGCATATCTGCCTATTGGGCTATAAGGTCTGTAAGACAGAGCCTATACCCATTTTGGTCCTATTTGATCCCCCTGTACCTAACACAGTGTCTGGCCCATAGTAGATGCTTGCTTTTTGGTTGACTATATCAATAAACAAATGAGTTCATGTAGTCACACAGGGATCTCTCTTTATATATGTAATATCATAAAATTTAGTATGTGATGCCTCTCTAAATACTTCATATATATGCTATTTTTAACTTCTCAGATAATATAGTCCTTGGGATTATAAATTTTTTGCCTACTGTGCCTAGAAGAGTTGCAATATAGTAATTACTTATTGATTGAAATAACTGCTTCTATCCCAGGAAATAGAAAACAAATGTTCTAAAAAAGAACGAATATAAACATGAAAGGTCCTAATGAAGGAGGTTTTCTCTCCCCCAGAAACTAAGCAAACCAGTGTTTTCAAACTTGTTTTAAGTTGAAACTCATAGTAAGAAATTAATTTTATATAGTATCTCAAAAATGTGTTTGCACAGATATATACACATGTACCTACACAAACACACAACTAAAAAAAAATCTCAAACAACACTTACTATATGAGATCCTCTTTTTTTATTCTCTTTCAATTTTTTGGTGTGCTAGTCAAGACCCATTAAATCAATTTTATACACCAAAGTAAGGGTTATATCTCACAAAATCCTAAACATCCACGATTTCTTACAGACTTCCCTCTGCCATAAAAAGACTTGTTTTCGAGACATTTGTTAGAATTTGGATCAGGAGCTTTAATTGCTCCCAGTTAATTCTGCTTTTAAAAATATTAAACTGCTCCCACCATACCATTTTCAATAACACTACAATGAGAAAATTACGCCTCCAGCCCAGTAGGGCCTAACTACGATTATTCATTTATTGTTGATATATTATGTAATAACTATGTAATACGTAATGTATGCTATGTAATAACAAAATTAAAGCAACCATTAGTGGAGCCCAAATTCTGTGCTAGACATTGGGACAGATGTCCAATCTATTATCTCTAATCTGGAAAATAACTCCATTCTGCAGTGAGTCAGACTCACCAAGCCCAGATTTCCCAGAAACAGTGACTAGACCACAGGTTCCCTAAATTCTAATTCTTGACTGAGATATCTACAAATTCAAACATTTTCTAGGTGAAATTATATCTTTTTTTTTCTTGTGATGGAAAAGTAGGTAGTCAAAGAGTGAAGAAGTCCTAAATCAACACAATGTAGGCAAAATTAATTCTCATATTAGCTTGGAAGCAGAGTTGTTTGGTGGGGGGGGGGGGAAATGAAGTTGGAATCAATCCCATTTTTCAAAATATACCTGATTTTAGCCAATAATCATAGAATATGAACTATTCAGATATTTACCAGCTACATACTAGAGTATTTTCTCACAGGTTCAATCAGACCTAGCAACTCAGAAGAGAGTTTCTTAAACCAACTTAAAAATTAAACAAATAGTCCAGGAAATAGGGTGTCCATACATCTTTATGCTTCAAGTTGGATTTTTATTCATTTAGAACCCCAGAGAGTGAAGTGACTACGTGTTCACTGGGTCTTACTTCAAGGTCCTAACAATTGCATGTTAGCAACATGTGCTCTTGGTTTATGGAGGACAAGCATAAGAACTGTTTTTATCACTTCTGAATGCTTTATAAAGCTGTAATTGAGAAAATTAGGCACAGTGCCAGGGACTTCATAGAACAAATCATCGACCGGTAAATATTCATAACAATCAAATTACCACAAAGAGCCCTGTCCGCAAACTATCTGCCAGTACTTGGATCCCCTGTCAATACTCCCAAGGGAGCTACTCTGAAACACCTAGGGAGTTATAGTTAGGTTATTGGTTTCCTCACACACAAACTAGAGATACCAGTATCTACCATTCTGGGCAATTTATGGAGATGAAATAGAGTAATCCAAGCAAAATCTTTATGAATCAACTATTAGAGCAAAAGGTCTTTATAGCACTGGGTGTTATATGCAACTGATAAATTATTGAACTATATTTGAAACTAATGATGTACTATAAATTGGCTAATTGAATTTAAATTTTAAAGAAGTCTTAGTAAACTAATAACTTATTATTTATTATGCACAAGATTCTTGTACAACTATGTCATTTATGCAGAGAGAACTTTCTATGTGTGAGTTCCGTATATGTATGTACAAGCAAAGAACTAGAAAAAAATATTTAAATATTGATCCTGCAAATCAAAACCTACAAAATTTATTTCACTGAAAGCTGAACTACAAAATAAAATATTGGGGGGGAGCAAAAAGAAGGAGAAACAGATTTCCTTTTCATGTCAAAGGCTAAATTAGATGAAAACTGATAAATATTAATTGGACTGTCCAGGATTTTCCTTTGGATATTTGTCTGTTTGTTAACTGAAACACAATTTGTATATTTGAAATATTCATACAACTGTTCCATTTCCCTATAGTCATGAAAATTACTCTTTCAGTGAATGTGAAATCTGGTATTATTAACAAACATTAAAACAAGATAGCAAATTAATTAAAATTGTTTCCTGGAAAATTTTAATTTCCTTTGGCTTTCAAACATGGTGAGGAAAAGCAGTCTGGCTACTGAGAGATAACTTCTCTGCAAAGGAGGTGAGTTGCAAATCTTTTTCTTTTTTTTTTAAGAAATTCTTTTATTTATTTATTTGACAGACAGAGATCACAAGTAGGCAGAGAGGCAGGCAGAGAGAGAGAGGATGAAGCAGGCTCTCTGCTCAGCAGAGAGCCCGATGCGGGACTTGATCCCAGGACCCTGAGATCATGACCTGAGCTGAAGGCAGAGGCTTTAACCCACTGAGCCACCCAGGCACCCGGTGAGTTGCAAATCTTGAACGTGAGATCAGTTCAGAAGTTTTGGAAACACAAAACTATTAAGGAAATTGCCCAGAATTCTTGGTGACTGCTACCATCGTTACTGTTCTGAACTAAATATTTGTGTCCTCCTAAAATTCATATGTTAAAACCCTACTTCTCGTGCGAAGGCATTGGGAGGTAGAGCCTTTGGGACGTGGTTAGGATTCGATGAGGTCATGAGGGTGAAGTACTGCATGAATGGGATTAGTGCCCTTGTAAGTGTCACAAAACGGTTTGCCTCCTCTGCTCTGCTCTCTACCATGTAAGGAAACAACAAGAAGCTCGCTGTCCACAACCAGGAAAAGGGTTCTCACCAGAACCCAACTGTCCTGGCACCTTGATCTTGGACTTCCAAGATTGACACAAATAAATTTCTGTTGTTTAGAAACCATTCAATTTATGCTATTTTGTTGGAGTAGCCCAGATAGATTAAGACATTCCTCAACTAATCCTGATAGGGAAACCAGTTCTGATTTATCCTCACAGTTCCTAGCACACCAAGAGGCATGAATTCTGGAAAATTCAACCTCCTTGGGATCCAGACTATTTCAGTCCTTGAAGATGTTTGCAAGTATTTCCTTCCAAATGATTCAAATACACAGTATGTTCCTGCATGAGGGGCCTAAGAATCAGGTCATTATCCCTATTCGGTGTTAGAAGTCTAGTACGATATTTTAGAAACGCAATTTTACAGAGTAGATTCTTTTTTTTTTTTTTTTTAGATTTTCTTTATTTATTCCAGAAAGAGAGAAAAAGCAGGGCGAGGAGGAGAGAGAGAGGGACTAGCAAACTCTATGCTTAGCTAGGAGCCTGATGGGGGACTTGATCTCAGGACCCGGAGACCATGACCTGAGCCTGAAATCAAGAGTCTGATGCTTAACCAACTGGGTCACCCAGGTGCCCCATACACGAGCAGAATCTTGACTGAATTTCTGCAAAGAGGCTAAGTCTTGAAACATTTCCTATTCTATCAAGACCTTCCAGCATTTTCTCAGAAACGGACATGAAACAAATCAAGCACTCTTCCCTCATGGATTCAAAAGTCAAAAAAATAAATCACAAGATCCTGATTCAAAAATGATTCAGTAGGATCATTATGTGTTTCTCCCAATTTTGACTGCACATTTCATTGAGACGGAGATTGAGGAGCATTGGAAGGCGCCCCAGGAGTTACTCATTCCAGGACTTACCCCTCAAAGATTCTGTTTTAATAGATCTGGGGTGAGATCCAGGCATCAGTGTTTGTTTTTAAACCTTCGGAGGTGGTTCTAATATGCAGCCAGAATGGAGAAGCACTAATCTATTGCAGTAATCCCCAATACTGGGGGCTGTAATAGAATCCTGCCATGAGTGTCAAAACTGTCAAAAATACTGACTGCTAAATTCTGAACAGAATCCCTCAAGATGGAATGCAAAAATACAGCCTCTGAAGGAAAGTCCCAAGCTCAGCCAGGTTTGGGGAACTGACCTAGTACTTCGCTACTCCAAGTGTGGACCACCCCCACCTGGATGTCCGCTAGCAAGGCAGACTCTGGGACCCCCCCCACCACAGACCTGATGAATCCGAACCTGCCTGTTAACAAGATCATCAGGTCATCCTCAAGCCCACAGATGCACTCATTTTACACATTCTTCCCTTCTTTTCATGGACGGGAAAGCAGGCCTGGAAAGTTATAGGACCTGGCACACAGAGGAAAAGAGTTTCTGGTGGAAGACAAACACCCAGCCAGGCCTCACTGTCTAAGACTTTCTATCCTATCAAAGTGTATTTCTGAATTACTATCTAAATTTTTGTTTTGCTGTGTCTGAATATAAAAGAAGGACTTCCTCTTTAAAATGCCATTTCTTGGGGCGCCTGGGTGGCTCAGTGGGTTAAAGCCTCTGCCTTCGGCTCAGGTCATGATCCCAGGGTCCTGGGATCGAGCCCCACATCGGGCTCTCTGCTCGGCCGGGAGCCTGCTTCCTCCTCTCTCTCTCTGCCTGCCTCTCTGCTTACTTGTAATCTCTCTCTCTGTCAAATAAATAAATAAAATCTTTAAAAAAATAAAAAAATAAAAAAAAAATAAAATGCCATTTCTTCAGGTAACAGGAAAATATCCATATTCTATGTCCCTGCATATTAATCCCATTCTTAAAGGAGATCATTTAGAACTATGAGGTCGAGAGTCCTGACTGATAAACATTTCTAGAGGAGAAGTTGCAGTCAGTCAACGACAATATAAAAGCATGGGAGATGTTCCTTCCCTTTCTATAGCAATTCCGGGAAAAAGTCTTTTCCCCTGAGCTGTTGCAACACTGTATCTGGCATGATGAGATAGTTTTTTAAAAAAATTTTTTGTTTTACTTTGTTTTTATGAAAACTATACCCTTCTGTGGTCCAGAGATTCCATGGACATTAACAAGGTGAAACACATTTTGGGGGATTAACTCTCTCTCTCTCTTTCTCTTTCATTCCCTCCCTCCCTCTCCCTCAACTTTCCTATGCAAGTTACCCCAAAGAGATGAGTTTCAGAGTGCTAACACAGAGAAGTTTTCATATTTTTAAGGAAGTGATAAAACACACAAGAGAATTCTAGAGTACGAAGGAGGAGAGAAGATATCAAGTGGGGGTGAGAAAGAGAAAGTACTTCACAAAAGGAATCCAGAACACCGAATGAAACAATTTCCTTAATGTATAGTTTTTCCAAGGTCTAGTGTCGCCTCTGAGGACAATCGACTGTTTTTTCTCTCTATGTTCATATCATCCTAACTTTGGAGAAGCACACCACCCAGAAACCAGCACTGTTATTTAGAAAGCCTTATAACCCCAGGACAGGGATCCTCCAACAGAGGTTCAGTTGCAGGTGGAAGCCCCAAAAGCTGGCTGAGAGCTATTTCAAGCTGCTCTCCAGAACCCCTGGGACTTTGTGAAGAAGGGCTGAGTACAGGTACTCATAGCTCCAAGTAGGACCTCACCCTCCAAATCTTCTGATTCAAAGAGCTAAAGAACGCACATTCCAAAAATCAGTGATCTCAAAGAAATGGGAAAGCATTCTATGCTCATGGATTGAAAGAACAAACATTGTTAAAATGTCATGCTACTCAAAGCAATCTACACATTTAATGCAATTCCTATCAAAATACCCCCAGCATTTTTCACAGAGCTAGAACAAACAGTCCTAAAATTCGTATGGAGCCTAAATAAATAAATAAATATCCCAAAGAGCGAAAGCACTCCTGAAAAAGAAAAACACAACTGGAGGCATCACAACTCTGCACTTTAAGTTAACTTACAATGCTGCAGTCATCAAGACAGTATGATACTGACACAAAAACAGACACATGGATCAATGGATCAGAATAGAGAACCCAGAAATGGGCCCACAACTATATGCTTAACTAATCTTTGACAAAGCAGCAAAGAACATCAATGGAAAAAAGATAGTCTCTTCAACACACGGTGTTGGGAAAACTAGACAGCAACATACAGAATAACGAAACTGAACCACTTTCTTACACCGTACACAGAAATAAATTCAAAATGGATGAAGGATCTAAATGTGAGATAGGAAACCATCAAAATTCTAGAGAAGAACACAGGCAGAAACCTCTTTTACCTCAGCCGTAGAAACTTCTTTCTAGATACATCACCAGAGGCAAGGGAATCAAAAGCAAAAATGAACGATTGGGACATCATCAAGGTTAAAAGCTTATGCACAGCAAAGGAAACAATTGACAAAACTGAAAGGCAGCCTAGGGAATGGGAGAAGATATTAGCAAATGACATATTGGATAAGGGGTTAGAATCCAAAATCTTTTAAGAAATTGTATCAAACTGAACACCCAAAAAACCCTAAAAAAATCCAGTTAAGAAAGAGGCAGAAGACAAGAATAGACATTTTTCCAAAGAAGAAATCCAGATGGCCAACAGGCACATGAAAAGATGTTCAACATCACTCATGATCAAGGAATACAAATCAAAACCATGATGAGATACCACCTCACACCTGTCAGAATGGCTGAAATTAACAACACAGGAAACAACAGATGTTGGTGAGGATTCAGAGAAAGGGGAATCTTCTTACTGTTGCTGGGAATGCAAACTAGTGCAGCTAGTCTGGAGAATAGTATACAGGTTCCTCAAAAAATTAGAGATAGAACTACCCTACGATCCAGCAACTGTACTACTACTTACCCAAAAGATACAAAAATACTGATTCAAAGGGATACATACACCCCAATGTTTATAGCAGCTTTATCAACAATCACCAAACTATGGAGAGAGCCCAAATGTCCATCAACTGATGAGTGGATGAAGAAGATGGGGTGTGTATATGTATATGTATGTATATATACACACAATAGAATATTACTCAGCCATCAAAAAGAATGAAATCTCGCCATTTGCAATGATGTGAATGGAGCTAAAGTGTATTATCCTAAGTGAAATAAGGCAGCCAGAGAAAGACAAATACCACATCATCTTACTCATTTGTGGTATTTAAGAACAAGAACAGATGAACCTAGGGGAAGGGGGGAAAGAAAAAAAGGAGAGAGGGAAAGAAACCATTAAAGATTCTTAATGATGGAGAGCAAACTTAGGGGGCTGATAGTGGGAGGTGGGGGAAGATGGGCTAGATGCGTAATGGGGATTAAAGAGGGCCCTTGTTGTGATGAGCCCTGTGTGTCGTATGTAAGTGATGAATCACTGAATTCTACTCCTGAAACCAATATTGTACTGTATGTTAACTAACTAAAATTTAGATTTAAAAAAAAAAAAACAGTGACCAAAAAGGAAAATTCGAAGCTTAAAATTCAATAAAATTGAAGCTTAAAAGCAACACAGTAAAATTCATGTAGTAATTGCTAATGTTTTCCAAAAGGTTAAGGGCATTTCAACAATGCTATTTGTCAAATATTTATTATAGAATTGAGGTTTGGGTTTGAAATGTTGGCTTTATTAAAAAATGTACTTTGTTTCTGGTCTGAATCAGCCTCTTATTAAAATATGAAGCTACATGTTTCTAGTCCACAAGAACAACCAGACTGAACAAGCTAATTACCTAGCCTGTGGTACTCTTTCCTGAACTTCTATAAATAGAATGCAGAAGTCCCCTGTGCACACAATCACACTGAACTAAGCTTCCTTTGGCTGCATTCTTCTTCACTTTAAGGGAATGAAAGGGAGCTAGAAAACAAAGGGATGATGCACCTGATGTCCAAGGCTTCACTCCAAACCCAGCTCGTAGGCAAATCTTCACTACCTCTATCTAGACCCAGATGTTTGAGCCAAAAACCAGAAAGGCACCCTTCACACCTCTTCATTTATGCCATCTGATTCATCACTAAACCCTAATAATTCTACCAATGAAACATGTCTGATGCATACACTTCTCTCCATCTCTATTGCTCCCAGCCCAGCCCAGGCCACCATCATCTCTTGCCTAGACTACTGCAACAGTCCTCCAGCTGGTCCCCTACCATGGATTCTCCTCCTTCTGACCGAACTTGTTGTTACACAACAAATAATCCTTGCAGCCAGGAGATTTGTCCACTGCACTTGGAATACAATGCAAGAGCCTCACCCTGAATAATCAGGCCCCAGCTTTCTCTTTTCTTGCTCACTGCAATCCATCTACACTGGCCTTTAAATTTCACAAACTTAGCTACTCATTTTCTCGGTCTCTTTCTAGGACTGTTCACCTGTTTTCTCTTCACCTGAAACACTGTTCCAACCACTTATCATCTAACCACCTCCTACTTTAGGTCTCCGTTTTAGACAACTGCCTTACAAAGACCTTCCCTGACACCACCTCCAAATCGAAATTAATCCCTCTCACTCTTAGTCACAACAATTTCCTTTTCTTCATGACGCTTACCACGATTTGCAGTTATATGTTGGGAAGTGGGTTTGTTGAATTCCTATTCCCCTGCCAGACTCCGAGTTCCATGCTGTCAGAGACAACGTCTGTTTTTTCATCATCGTATCCCCACCAGTGTTTGCTGAATGATCAAAATCAAATATAGAAATTCCGATTCTTATTTAAAGTCGTATAATCAACACTTGTCAGAACAATGCTAGATATTGTCAAGAATTATAGATAAGGACTGTGCGAGGTAGTTTTCTTCAAAGAACAGACAGTTTATGAAAAAAAAAATCGGGGGTTCCCAAGCAGATTTCCCCACACTCTGGAAACTTGTAAATTTAAATCATGGTGTCTATACTATTTTTTAAACTTGTCTTCTGGGTGAGTGGTATCTGTAGATATATTTAAGCTTCATAGAACAGTAACAGCAGAACAATCCCTAAAGCACATACAGCACATGCTGTTTGGGTTAATAAAATCCTGGCACAGATGGTTAAACAAGAACATAAATAACTTATATGCCATGCCCACGTCCACGATATTGATTTCTGGTAGATACATTGCTCTACTTCCACTATGCAATAACAGAATATAAGGCTGGTATCCTTCTATTCTTACAAATACACCTTTACCCTACAGCTCTATAGCAAGGTAGCGTGTGTGTGTGTGTGTGTGTGTGTGTGCATGTAGTGTAGATGCATACACTTTGTACCTTCCACAATGAGACTAATTATTATATAATAATATTGGCAACATTAAGCAGACCATCACTGTGGGAGTTTGAAATATGCAAAAAATATCTGTTAATTTATTCAAACTTGTTCAGCTGTCATCAAAGATAAAAATATGCCTCCACTTTTCATCTCCTTCAAGATCAAAGGTACATTTTAAAGTTTCTGTGTTTCTTTGACGGCATTAACTTCAACGTGTTTCCAACTAGCCAAAGTGGTTTAGAATGTATGAGATTCTTTAACACATAGTTCTGAAATTCTAATGATAGGAATAATAGCAATTTTGCTGTAGAAAATATTTCTCCGTGCACAAAAAAGGAATGTTCAACAATTCAAAATTTCTACTTTTAATAGTTGGTATTTTGTTTATGAGAAGATGAGCGTCTAGAAAGTATACCATTCAGAATTATTAGAAGCAAAATGTAACTGCACTAATAACCTGTAGGACTCATATTCTTGGAATACAATAGAAAACCTTCACCCTGATAAAGAGAGTGACAAACTTTTACTGAATTTTATTACAGTGAAATTTCTTAAAATACCTGAAGCCATAAGCCATGCACTAGTTACATAATCTTGGACAAAAGCTAAAGCAGTCAAAATGTGTTTATCAGGGGGAAAAAGTATTACATATTTAATGTTTAAGCATTTTTCAATCCTGCAAATGAACAACCTTGTTTTTGCAAACCATTTGCATCTATTCTGAAGGGATTACTTATTTTCTTTGAAGTTAACCTTTTAAGGTAATCAACACTAATGGCTAGATAACTAATGAAGAATTTCAATTAAGAGATGAGACTAACTTGCACACCTGGTAGAAATACAGAAGTGAGGTTTTTCTGAATGCGTTTACAATCTAATTAATTTTCTAAAGCATTCTTCTACTTTTTTTCTACTATCTAGGCAATAGGAGCTAATTGTGCAAGGGAAAGATACAGATCACAAATTCAATTCCTTTCTCTCCTTTGGTCAGATTTCACAGGGCCAGTTGCAGAGAAGCTGACATTTCTGCCTTCTTCTTCAGCCTCTGTAAACACTGCCAGTTACTGAGCTAAAGAGAACTGATGTTTCTTTGGCTCTACATAGTAGTTATTTTTTGGAGGGAGGAGTGGTGTTTGTTTGGAGTTTTGTTGGGTTTTTTTTTTTCCTCCAAATTAAATAAGCCCTTGGTCAAATGAGTCCAAATGTTTTAAGCTCAGACTCATCAGTTTATGACTTAAAATGTCAACGACTTACTTCTTTGCTTTCTCCAAGTTAAAAAAAAAAAAAAAAACTCCCTTACCTTCCCTTATCTAGAGAAAATAGGGAAAGGGGAATATTTATTAAGCTCTTACTGTGATGAGATACAGTGCAAGATCCATTACCTTTATGGCTTTGCCGAGCCTTTCCACTGACTTTCAAGGTAGTATTTATAACCCTAGAGAGGCCCAGTGTTTCACCGTGGGTAAGGGCTAGAGCCAGGACAGGAGTCTGTGTTATCAAGATGGAAATGCCTTTGCTCGGTGGAGAGCTCTGTTCTCTGAGCCTTAGAAATGCTCCCACAGAGTCTCAGAAAGATTGCTAGTTACTCTGACTGTGGCTGCTCTAGGAGAGAGAAAAACTGCTTTAGAAACGAATAAGGAGAATGCATCACACCTTTCATTCCTCATATAGAGGTCTGAGCCCAGTTGATGAAGCAACTCTTTCCTTTCCACCTATAATTCCTTCTTTGGTCCATCATGTTTGTATATATTGGCTGCATATGATGTCAGCTGTGAACATGTTTCATGCCCTGCCATCAATCCGCATGAATTTACTTACTCTGCACACAGTACCTACAGGGGGTACAAAAGAAGTATATGGGAAAAGTCTTACCTCCAAGGACTGATTATTGGGTTAGGAAGACCAATATTATACTGAGTGAGAAGCCAAAGAAGACCCTCAGATTTCTAGACTAAAAGACTAAAATTTTAAATTTGTTTTATTTGAGTATAGCTGACACACAATGTTGCATTAGTTTCAGGTGTACAATTTAGTGATTCAACCTCTCTGTAAGTTACACTGTGCCCACCACAAGTGTGGTGTCCCCATGTAACACTGTTACAATGCCATTGACTGTAACTTATTCTGTATTCCTTATTCTTATTCTTATTCCTTATTCCTTATTCTGTAACTTTTATTCCCATGACTTATTCATTCACTAAGTAGAAGCCTGTATCTCCCACTCCCCTTTACCCATGCTGCCATCCTTCCATCCCCCTTCCTTCTGACAACCCCCAGTTTGTTCTCTATTAATTTACAGGTCTGATCCTGCTGAAAGACTAAACTATTAAAGCCGCCTTTGACAGAGACGGGGAGACAGCAAAGTGAGTTAGTCTGTTTGAAGCCAAAACTAATGATAACTTCAATTCTGGTCACCACTGGGGTTTAGATTACTTGTGAGAAATACAAGAAGAGGCATTCTGTAGGCAACTGGAAATGTAGAACTGGGACTCAGAGAGGATACAGTTTCCATTATGACAGAGGAAAGCTTGGCTCTGAACAGCATGGTGAAGATGTGTAAGAAAGATGGTTGAAGTTTGAACCTGCAGGACCAAGTGCTCTTCGGGGAGAAGGGAGGGACAGAGCAAGGGAGAGAGGAGAGCGGGAACAGGAAAGGAATAGGAAGGGACTAGAAAGAGAAACCAGGACAAAGGGCTAGAGAAAGTGCAAAGTCATGAAATCCAAAAGACAAACAAGCATGAGGAGAGGGTGGTGGAACATAGTCTCAAATCCCGCAAAGTCAGAAAATACAGATGAATAAAAGGCCTTTGGAGTCACAGGAATACTCATTTGTAATCTTCTAGGACATTCTGACATCACAGTACAGACCGAAATTACTTGAAAGAGGTGCAAAAGGAAATGGTGACTAAGAATTAAAGACATCCACTACAGATGGTGCTTTCAAAGATTTAAAACTTCTAAATGGCCGTAATAACTAAAGACATTGATACTGACAAAATCTTTGTTACGTGCCAGACACTTGTCTCACTACTAGGTATGTATTAACTCCTTTAATCCTCATTCCAACACCATAAACTAGGTACTCCTTACTGTATTTTACCGAGGAGAAAACTAGCTATGAATAAGTCACAGAGCTAGTATGCATTGAAGCCAAGACTTTTGTGCAAGCCTGTGGCTCCTAACCAATGAGCACGCTGACTCTCACAGGAAAAAAAAAAAAAAAGAGCATTATTTTTATCATTGTGTTTATTATACTCCCCAGTACATCAGTGCCCAGCTCGTAGGAGACACTCAATACATTTTTGTTTCACTAATGAATTAGTAACTAAAACGAGTATATGAGGGTCAAGCAAAAGGATGGGAGCTGTTTGGGAAGCACTTTATTGTCAGGCGATTCAACCCTTGTTGAAGAATTTTTCTATCCCCTAATGCCATAAATAAATGAATCTAAACTTATTGTACTTTAACTTGCCACCCCCTCCCAAAATATGCCAGCAGACAGAAAAGGCTTACAGAAAAAGATCAGGATAAAGATTAACTTCTCCCCTCAACCCAAGTGAGTTGTTTGATTTTCAGTCAAACTTGGTGATCTGAGGCGGGCCCTGCCATCTCTAAAAAGCCAAACTCCACTTTCTCTCATCTGTGGGACACTGTCCAGAACTACAAGTTGCTGCTCAAGGATACTCAAGGATATTCAAGATACTCAAGATACTTAAACTGGTTAAGAATCGATTCCCAAGGATAAAACTTGCCTTCTCCTAACTGTGAAATTATTTTTTTTTTAAGATTTTATTTATTTGACAGACAGAGATCACAAGTAGGCAGAGAGGCAGGCAGAGAGAGGAGGAAGCAGGCTCCCCGCTGAGCAGAGAGCCGGAAGCAGGGAGCCCGAAGCAGGGCTCAATCCCAGGACCCTGGGATCATGACCTGAGCCGAAGGCAGAGGCTTTAACCCACTGAACCACCCAGGCGCCCCTGTGAAATTATTTTTTTTTTTTTAATTTAACTAGAATCTATAAATCTCTATATTATTTTCTGGTACAAAACAGTCTAGCTTTTAAGCCCATAGAGAGTAGAACAAAAGCAGCAGGAAATACTTTAGCTGTACGTCAGGTTGGAATAGGAGAGAAGTGTGAGATCCCTTACGTGTTCGGCTCTCATGAGCCCCATGTGATTTGCCCTACACAAGGCAATTTCTGCTTTCAGATATACCCACTGTCTAAATATTTTGAACTATGCAGTCACTTACACAAGCTTCCTTAATAGATGTAATCAGCACTGTTTTGGAAAAAATGAATTATAGGCTTGTTTGATTTAGGAGACAAAGTCAAAAAGCAACCAGTATCTGGTGCTATGTGCTCTTCACGGTGGACAATGTAAAAGTACGTGTGAGGTATGACCCACATCATTAAGGAGCAACACGTTCGTGACTTTCTAATTATATGTCATTGCCTCTAGGAACTGCTATTACTGTGTACCTAAGCTCAGGTCTCAAGTCCCATACCTTTTGAAATCAATAGGACTTCATACTTAGTATTTGTATTTTTCTAATGGTACCAGACCCTGAGAAACAAAGAAATCTATTTCAACAAAATTTCAAATAGCTTTTCAACCTCTCTTCCTTTCTAAGGTTTTTATTGATCTTTAATCAATTTTTCTACCTTTTCCATGTGAAAACTTAATGTATCACGAAACTACTATCTAAAATATATACAAATGTCTCTTTATTAGTAATAGTACTACATACAACCAAAAACTAAAATAATGCCTAAAATTCACACTCAACAGTATCACTTCCACCATCCAATTAAATATTCCAAGACTAAGCATTTCCAATATTAACTTGTATATTTTACAAAATGAGAATATTTCCAAGATTCTTTTTAGTCATTCTTTAGTGATGACAAGTAGTCATGCCATATCTGTTATTAAATGAGAGTATTTGGTGAAACATAATGAGGATTTTTTTCAACTTTATTGAGGTATAGACAAATAAAAATTGTATGTATCTAAGGCATACAACTTGATGGTTTCACAAATGTCTACATGGTGAGGTGATTATCACAATCAACTTAACATATTCATCACCTCACATACTTTTTTCTTTTTCCTTTGTGTGTGTGACAAGAACCTAAGGTGGAATTTTTAAAAATACTACTCCGTTATTGGTAAAGGAAAATGTTTTATAAATGTCCATTTCTTAGAGCACATCATAACCACTGTCTTTGACTTCAGTTTCCACAATAATGATTTCCACTGGTTTGTAACTTGTTATTCATGTTTACTTGATTTCACAACATATCTCTTTTATTCATAAAAGTGCTGTATGAAATATTTTAATTTTCCAATTAAAACTAATCTCGTTTGGGACATTTTGAAGCCCCTCCCAATATTTGGTTTCTAACCCAACCAAAAAGAAAAAGAAATTCCTGAAATCAAGATTCAGACTTGCTGACTGTCAAGAAACAAAACCTCTTAAAGTAGTATTATCCCCCACCATATTCTGGGGAAAGTTTAATAAGTTTGGAAACTTCAGAGAATATTTGATCTAGCTCTGTATTTTCTTTTAAAAGTTTGGATAACATCAAAATACTAGAATCCTACAATATCCTAGGAAAATAACTTCAAATCTATGAACTATCTTTCAGTAAAATCAAAGCACTGTCAGGAACTGATTCTACTTCACTGATTTAATATGAATTCTATCAAGACATCTGGCAGAGGAAAAACTTTATTGAAACAGAAAATATATATGGACATTATTTATATGGCATTTTTCTGCAAAACTTTTAATTTCACGTATATTACCACCACAGTAAAATGGTTTATTACAATAAAGTTCTGTTCATCTGCTAAAGTAAATATTATACTAGTCTAAAGTGTATTTAAATATATTCCTTTACATACACTGTTTTCATTAATAACCAATTTATTTTGTCACAAAATGTTGGTCGCCATCAACTAAAATAAGACTACAATAATTAAAAGAAATGCATACTTTTTTTTTGCACTTCACTTCCCTAAACGTGTTATATTTTAGATATCTTCTTCCAAGAGTAACGATTAACTATATTGGTTTTAACCTCCAATCAAACTGGAGGGAAAAATCACCAAAACAGAAAAAGTAAGACATGCACTTGGTTCACCTGTGCCAGAACCTATAGTGACCTCTTGTGGTAAATACTATCTACAGAGCTTTGGAGAACAATACCTTTTCCTAGGCCAGTCACTGGAGAACGTAGAAGCATTGTTCCTCTAGGTTAGCAAACACCCATCACTAATAGTGGAAGTAATACTAATAGTAATAGTTAGAATACTAACTAAACTAAAGGATTTCTTGTTGGAAGTCTCCTCGGTCGTTGTCAATGAAAATATTCACAGTTGCTTTCTTCTATTAAAAAATATAGTGTCTTACATGGTTCTTCAATAGGACAGTTAAAGGATAGCTGGGGACATGGGGTTCTTACACACCCCTACTCCTGGAATCAAGCAAAAGACAGACAAAGAGGACAATTTCTGAAGAAGACAAGAGTGAACTGGGATAAGCAGCATTCTGGTCAGCAAAGCATTATTTGTTACATAACAGGGTGTGGGCTCTAGAGCCAGAGACAATCTGCTACCTTATTTATAAATATAATTCAGGGAGTGGTCAGTATAATTTCAACCTCTATGATGTACTAAAAGCAAAAGTGATACATTGTAAGACCTGGGTTAGTCAATGCCTCAGACACTACGCGGTTGTCACTATCTCCTGAATAGCAGTTTAGATATTAAAGAAAATCTCTCAAAAAAATCATGAACATTATAGCAAAAAAAAAAAATCATGTCTTCACCATTTTTTACATTGGACACTACTAAAAAGGTGTGATACCCTTTTTTTTCCGCTTTATTTTTAAATCACTAGTTCTCCATTTCTTCTCCTATAGTTTCCCTTTAAAGATCTCAGTTTTTACAAATGTTAATTACGGCAAAAAAATAATTTCAGATTTTCTGTAAAAGGTGACTGAGTCAAGAAAGTGCTTGTACAACATAAACATCTCAAGCTGTAATGGCAAATCGAATACATTGAACTTCTTCTCTTACAGGATAAGTGGTTGATAAAATACAACCGTTTCTGTGTTCTTCTTTCCTGATCCCCTTTTTTTCCTCTAAAGAGAAAAACGTTTTTAGTTTTTTATAATGCTTAAAATATTAAAGAACAATAATCAAATTATAATAAAAAGATATTAAATTTGGGATGTATAATATTTCAAAATGGCTTCCTAGTTCACTGTCACACACTAATCATTTCCGCTTATTTGTGAAGGAACCAAAGACAACTTACAAATAAAATGTGCTGCCCAAAGACATAGGTTGAAGGCCTTGGAAATGTTTTGTTTTGTTTTACTTTGTTTGAATCTAAAATTTCACCTATAACTCTTAAATACCCTTGGCTTTCTTTCAGGCATTTACCCTCTACCCACAGGTTTACTGCTCCCTACAACCCGATGTACACTGATGAATAGTGTGCATAAATAATTGAAATTTAAATAAGGGAAGACATTCTAATAATGTATCAGATACGGGTTCAATCAGTAAGTACATTGGGCTGAGGTCTTCTATGAGCTATTTCACAGATGTAATGAACTAGTTCCAAACTTTCTGTTCCTAGCAACTCATTTTGAACCTCCTGGTCAAAATGTATCTAAACCTTATTAATACACTTATACTTTTGACCTTTGCAACTTCTTAGACAATATCCGCTAGAATCATATATTAAGAATTATTGTAGTTCCTTTTATTTATCTAAAATTGATCTTGTCCTTTATCTTAAAATTAGAAAGAGGAATTCCCTACTAGTACCATTTTGGAATTTGGCCATAAAGTATGTTTGTATCCATCCTACTCAATAGCCCCCATTATTTTATTCTATAGACTTTGAATCACTAGTAACAATTTGAAATGCTTCCCCATGGCGCCTGGGTGGCTCAGTGGGTTAAGCCGCTGCCTTCGGCTCAGGTCATGATCCCAGGTCCTGGGTTCAAGCCCCGCATCGGGCTTTCTGCTCAGCAGGGAGCCTGCTTCCTCCTCTCTCTCTGCCTGCCTCTCTGCCTACTTGTGATTTCTCTCTGTCAAATAAATAAATAAAAATCTAAAAAAAAAAAAAAAAAGTGCTGAAATGCTTCCCCATAACAAACTGAGTCAACCAAGTAAGGAAAATAAAAATCCAATCTCAAGAGGTGTAAAGAATCAGCAAACAGAAGCAAGAGTCACTGTAGGGCACCGAACACGGCACTGTTCATCTGGGAAATTGCAACTGAAGAGTCAGGAACTTTATTAGGAAGTGCTCCGATTTCAAAGCTACATCCAAATAGACCACACTTTATGCTCTTTTGTTCCACATCATCAAGAAGTTCTCTGGTGGATGGCTAATTGGCTGAGATTTCAGTTCATTTGTAATAGCCATGGACAAATAAGTGTCTGATGTTTTTTCTTTGGGTCTAATAGTCTTTCCAACCTGATATCCTCCCCCACTTCTGTATTTTTGTTCCACGTCATCAAGAAGTTCTCCGGTGGATGGCTAATTGGCTGAGATTTCAGTTCATTAGTAATAGCCATGGACAAATAAGTGTCTGATGTTTTTTCTTTGGGTCTAATAGTCTTTCCAATCTGATATCCTCCCCCACTTCTGTATTTTTGTTCCACGTCATCAAGAAGTTCTCCGGTGGATGGCTAATTGGCTGAGATTTCAGTTCATTAGTAATAGCCATGGACAAATAAGTGTCTGATGTTTTTTCTTTGGGTCTAATAGTCTTTCCAATCTGATATCCTCCCCCACTTCTGTATCTCTCTTTCTGTATTTCTGTTACTTTCCACATCTCTCTTTTCCTCTTCGTGTGTGTGTATGTGAGAGAAAGAGAAAGAGAGAGTTTTTTCTGGTACCTCCATCTTTGCATCTGAGTGAATGGTTGTGTGTTTATCTCCATACGTCTCTCTGTATAAGTTTCTGTTTCATCTGACAGTCATTAAAAGACCTGATCTTTTCATAAGAAGAACATGATGTATCAGAAAGAGAAGTATTTCATGGGGTAAAGGTAAATAGGCAACCCCAGCCTATCTTTCTTCAATTTCTTTCTTTTCCACTAAAGCTCTGCCAACACTTCACTTTCAATGTGGTTAACTTAGTGAATAATGAAATCTTCAATGTGACAAACCTCATTCATCTGTGAGAATTCTGAAGAGAGTTTTCTCTGTTAGTCTCAATTAAACAATTTCTCAGAATGAATTTTTCTATTTCTCTGCCAAATTATATAGGAATGGCAACAACTGTGGGATACTCCCACATGAATGTGCAGACCAATTTAATACTGTAATTCTCAATTTCTGGGGTTCTTCCTATAAAAGTAGTACTGAGACTTTCTAGTTTTTACTACCTACACATGTGCATATACTTAGCTCACATGTCCAACACATTTCAAATGAAGCTCAGAGGTTTTGAGTAGTGGTATCAAAAGTTAGCCATAAGCAATGAAAAGTGATATTTTAAATGCCAAAACAGATCAGTTTTCATTTGCACTTGGTATTGTTACCCACAGAAAGAAACATTAGACCAATGAAGCACTTATACAGGTGAGGTGTCAAAAAGATAGAACATTCATTAATTTGGATGGTAAATGTAAAACAGAAACAGACATTTCTTTTCTTTTTTTAAAGATTTTATCTATTTATTTGACAGAAAGAGAGACAGTGAGAGGGAATGCAAGCAGGGGAAGAGGGAGAAGGAGAAGCAGGCTTCCCACTGAGCAGGGAGCCTGATGCAGGGGCTGGATCCCAGGACCCTGGGATCATGACCTGAACTGAAGGCAGATGCTTAATGACTGAGCCACCCAGGTGCCCCAGAAGCAGATATTTCTAAGCCACATTAAGTTAAAGCGTTAATTTCTTGTATATCTGCAATAAAAGATATTCTAAAAACTGGCTCATGGTTCCAATCTGTGGAAGTTTCAACCAAAGATGCTATATTAGTCAACTTCAGTCAAGGAATTCTCATCTTCTTTCTGGTTATCAGGCAGAGGAACAGAGAGTCTGTAGGTTTTATTTTTTAAGGCCTTCTCTGAAAAGTCCTCTCACAGACCAAACTGCACGGAATTGAAATAACCCAAGAAGATAAGAAAGCTCAAATAAAATATTTGTATCTTGATTAGTTGATCCCAATAAACTTAAAATCTCCCAAATGGATTGTTTTAATAGTAACATCCCCTTGTACTCTAAGTCTTCACTTAATATACATAAAGGTAATGTATAAACACAAGAAATTGCCTACTGTTATGAATTCGTTTTTTGTATTATCATAAAGAATCAAAAACATTTGAAATCACACTGGAATAGCTAAAAAATATTATAGATTTTTTTAATTAAACTGAGACCATTAGCTACTTTTTCAACCAAAAAGTCTGCTCTAGACTTGTATAATATCAGGTGTTGACCAAAGTGTGAGTAATAAAGTCATAAGCTTCGAATTAAAACCAAATATCATGGCAGAGATTTATGAAAAATACCTTGGGACACTAAAATACAGATAGTCCCCAAATCAGGGGAAATATTTGCAACCCTAGTTTTAGAAGAGATCCTAATCTAAGAATTAGTATAATCTAGTCAACCAATTCAGGGAAAGTATAATTGTATTTTTTTTATTATCTTTTTAGTGTGATCCTCTCTTACCCACGTGAGAACAGAAGTGTTTTCACCATTTCTTTTATCCAAGGACCCTGGAGAGTGTCTGTTGTATATGGTACCCAAATAAATATTGTTTCAATGAATGAGTCAACAATGAATTATGGAACTGCATACAGTATTTCCATTGCTCTACTGTAATCAATATGCAGAAATACCTTCTTTCTCCAAATAAGAGATCTCAAAATAAGAGATCTCAAAATAAAATAACAGGCCTCTAAAAGAAAAAAACTTTAAAGGATGCTTTATATATCTTGCTTATAAAATTGGAAATTATATACAAGAACTAAAAAGACATGAAAGATGTAGATTTTAGTAACACACACAAAGTTTAGAGGGTCTTAAAATGTGATCTATATAACGATCCTGATTCAGAATATCTTGGAGGAAATGGATTTATAAATGTATGGGATTTTAAAGACACTTTAGGGCAAGAAAAACTTACAATCAGTAGCAAAGTAGAATGGCATGTCTAAGAATTGTTTCTCTAGTTACTTTAAAAGCACAGTAGCTATTCCTTCCTTTTTACATTTCTCCTGTTTAAGTCAAATCAAATATATCATATAGATTAACATAGACCAATGCACAATGAAAAAAAAATTAAATGAAGAAACTTAAAACACGAACTTAACCATAGTAATTGCCTTCCCATTTTTCAAGCACTGACTCTATTAGGTTCAACTCCAACTACTCTCCCCAGCACAAGGTTCCTTTCAGCAGTGCTCACTGGGCCCAAAAGCCATTCCAGAGACTTAAATCTTATTAAGTAGCCACTTTCACAGCCATTCCCAACTTGAGGGAAACCCTTCCACTAAGATTAACTCTATGACTTTGACCAGTCCCTGAAGTCGATTTGGGGAAAGAATGTGGGGAAAGGATGAAGGAGAAATATATCCCTCATCAAGGCAAAACTCAACTTTATTCTCCAGATGAACCTACATCCCACCAGCTCTCTCTTCCCTTCCTCCCTTTCTGGGCTCTGGACAGGTGGGAGGAAAATGAGTATGTCTTGGAGAGGGGATGCAACTAACTTTCCTCCACCACCTTATTCCGCTCCCCACCCCAAATCAGATCCAATTAGTAACTGAAGCCACCCAGGTAGGGCGGTCTGCATCCCTCTCCCCCTTAGAAGAGGGATGGGATGGGGAGGATGGGGGGAGCGCGTGGGCAGGAGGGAGGTGGGGGTGTTCTGAACTGCAACTCTTCTTACCGCTGGAGCGCCTGACGATGTTCTCCAAAAATGTGTTCTGCGGTGCCACCAACCCTCTCTTGCCCCCCGGCATCCTGGGTCTGGAGAGCGGCGGCCAGGATCCGCGGCGGGGGAGGGGGGGATGCAGGAAGAGAAGGTAGAGGAAGAGAAGAAAAAGGTGGAGGAGAAGATCGAGTCGAAAGAAGTGGGGGCGCGGCGGCGGCGACGGGGTCCCCTGACTGTGTCTCCAGCCCGACCCGGATGAGCAGCTCTAGGGAGGAGGACCAGGCAGTTCATGGTAGTAGCGCTCCCCCGGCCGCCGCTGCCCAGACTGTGGCGGTGCCGCACACGGGGCTCGGGAACTGCAGGCTCCGCGGGGCACAGTGCGCCTGCGCCGCCCCCGCTGTCGCTGTCCGGCGGGTGCTGATGCTGAAGCTGCTGCTGAGGCTGCTGCCGCGGCGGCGGTCGCCTGGGCGCGGACTCAGCATTTCTCCCGCTGCCCCGCGCCCCGGGGCCGGGGAGCGGGAAGTGTCAACTCAAGCCCTCGCTCCCAGTCCCTCTCAGTCCAGATCCGGACCCCTTTGCCGAGCCTTCCTCTCCTCCTGCCCTGGCCCACCCCTCCCGCGCAGCTGGATCACCGCTGCCCAGCTGAGTCCAACTTCTGCCCGGCTGTGCGCCCGGTGGCCGCTCCTCTCTCCCCGGAGATCCAGGCAAACGTTCGCTGTCCAATGGGGCCACGGAGCGGGAGAGGAAGTGAAAAGCGAGCAGGATGCCAAAGAGAGCAATGGGTAGTCGGAAGGCTTACATCTCAGCTCCTCCCGCCGGGGTCTCGAGCCCCGGCTGCTCCCGAAGACGCTGCTGTCAGGGCGAAGGTGTCGAGCAGCTCCCGCTCCAGCAGAGGCTGAGCGCCGAGCAGGGACTGACTGGGAGGCGCGCGGGGACGCAGAGCAGCCACCTGACGCTGCTACCGCCCCCCTCCGGGCTTTGGCGCCCGAGGCTCAACAGAAGAGCTGCAGGCACCCGCCCTGCCCCACGCCCAGGAGCAGGGGCCAGTTAGGGTCTGCGCGCAGAGAGCGGGAATGGCCCCTGCGCCTCCGGCTGGAGCTGGCGCGCGGGTAGCCTCCCCAGAGCTGCGGAGCGCGGGAGGCGAGCGGCGAGTCCCGCTACCCGGTTAAGTTGCGGGAAAGGTTGCACTTAATCCAAGTAGAGAGAGGAAGTGGGTGAATAATTCACACCAGAGAGAGGGAGTGCGGCGGACAGCATTTGTGGCGGAAAAACATTAAAGGTGGTGGGAACGTAGCGGCAAGGGGAGGCGGACAGGAATCTTCTCTAAGAACGCTCCATCCGCTCAGAACCGGAGTGGAACCGTTAGAATACAGAGTCCAAAAGCCGGAAACTACCCGGAGAAGGGGAAATGGCATAAATGCGAATGTAGCCTGGAGGGATGGAAGGAAAAGGGGGAGCTCACGCCAAGGTACCTTCCTTTATCTAAGGCAGTGGTTCTCAAGGTGGTCCCGAACTGGCAACATCTCCTAAGAACTTTCTAGAAATGCAAAATATCGGGCTCTACCTCAAAGCTAGGTAACTAGTAACACTTGGGTCGTGGGCCAATCATCTGTTTTAACAAGCCCTCCGGGTAAATAGGATGCATTTTCGCTCAAGTAGCAGAAGCACGGATCTAAAGCTTCCCCTCGGGAGGCTCCACTGGGCCTACCCAGAAAGAATGACTGCTAAGCAGGTTCAAGGACTAAGGACAAAAAGTGCGCGTTGCAGCACGGCCAGAAGTCGAAGCGAAGGACAGTTGTATGGGGGCGTCCCCTTTTGCTGGGGTCATAATATGCTAGGTTACCCTTGTTAGAAATGATCAAGGCTAAGTTGCTATAAAGCAACTTGAATCCTCAAGCTGGGGTCCTAGGAAACATCTACTCAGTTCCTGCCTTGGGCAGGAAGGAAAGAGGAAAGATGTCAGACTTCGTTTAGAAACCCCTAGATTACCAACCACTGGCCTAGACTTTCCATCACTGTCTCTCCAGCGCACCCGGGGGAGGGAGGAAAGGCACTGCCTGTTACCGAGAGGCACATAAATACACAACCAGGATCCCGGTTTTAGCATAGGGCATTTTTCCTCCTCTCATTTCTGAAATTTACCTTGGGTGGCTGAGTAAACCCTGAAGGTTGACGCAAGGCAGAGACCAGTTTGCTGGGCTAGGATTCCTTCTGAAAAAAAAAAAAAAAAAATCAAGAGACTCTGGAATAACACTAGGCTATTTTAGCTTTCTACTCGAGTACTGCTGGTGGTGCAAGTTAATTCCCCTACAGCTAGAACGTCTTCTAAATACATTGGGGTGTATTTATTTAAATAACAAGGGACTCAGGCACGCATTTGATCCATCTAATCTGCCTGGCACTCACAGGAGTCAGAGATGTGGCTGAGGTTCCAGCTCCCTCCCTGCAGGCGACTGGGGGTGGGTTAGGGGCGGGGCGAAGTGGAAAGGCAGTTCTTAAACACACAGGATTGGATTCCTCCCTCCCCCATGGGTCTTACATAACTGTGTAGGGACTAACCTAAGGTACAGACACACCATGGTCCTAGACTAATGAGCCATTCACAGACTGGGGTGGTAACAGGCAGACTATATATATTATGGTATAAATATATACATATATATATTTACCATAATATATATGGTAAATATATATACATAAAAAAACATATTTAAAAAATATATATTTCATAGATTGCCATTCTAGATTTCTAACATGATAAATCCATCATCATCAACAGCAATAAATACACACATATATACACATACATATAAATATACATATACATGTATATAAAAATATATATATTTCATAGGGTGCTGTCCTAGACTTCTAACATGATAAATCCATCATCATCATTAGCAGGAAATACTTCAGACCTATATGTTCTTTTGCACATCATCAGCTGCCCACATCTCGCCTCTGGGTATTGATATAAAATCTGTTTCCCAGCATTTCCCTTCTAGTATAAATATCTCTGTTCCTAATCACTCCTCTGTGGGTGTATTAGCTCACACTTCCCAAAGAGGAAACTCTTTGGGACTCCATTAAGACACAGTCACACAATTACTGGTAGAATTTCCCCATTTATTTCCATCTGTGGATTTAATTAAAATGACATTCATCTTTTCTTCTTTGTCCTTAACTGTATAGCATTATAACTTTTGGATTGTTTTAATCATTGTAAAAATAATTGGTAGTTATAAAGTGCCAAACCTTTGGTTTCCACACTCTTCTTAATCTTCGAGTTTAAATTTTCATTTTACAGAGGAAGAAACCGAGACCCAGAGAGATGAAGTGCCTAGTCCAAGATGACACAGTACTTCAGAGGCTGCACTGAACCTAGAATCAAATCTTCTGACCCTGTAGCAAGAGCTCCTTGTAAAGAGAAAATAATCTGATGTTGCCTAAATGCTGGTAACAACCAGCAACATCCAGTGATCTCTCTTGCCATGACTGATTTCGCAGCACTGGAGAGAAGAGAAACCCGTGGCAATAATGTGCAACAGCTTCTAATCAAAATGGAGTTAAGGAAAATAGAGTGGCACCGTAGGGACTGACTAGCCCTAAGGAACGTGCTGGCAGATTGCAGCAAGGTGCCAATACAGCATTTTAAAAGTGTTTTGCAGACAGAGTCCATATGTTGTAACCAAACTGCAGGATTTAACAGGTGAGAGAGATAGGAATCAAAAAGCTTCAATGTCACACAGAGGGCTTCTTGTTGTTTGTTTCATTGCAAGGATCCCATTTTAAAGCAGAATCGTTTGTCCTTTTCTTCTTTCTTGAAGCGTTGTCATTGGAGTGGTGGTGTCTGTGAGAACCAAGAGTTCCAATACCCAGAAGTGTTCGCTGATGCCCAAATCACAGCTTGGAAATGAATGGATATTAGTTGAACTGCAGGTGCATTCTGGTTTAACAGCAACCAACATAAAAGCAAAGACTTGGAAATCGGACATATTAGGAAATGGTAGTTTGTAATCACTACTGTAGTTCACTGAAGGATTCTTTTATCAAGCACCTCTTCTTGGAAGATTTCTAAAATGTAGTTTATTTGTCAGGAGTGTAATTATATGTAAGCTCTCAGAAATGCATTAGA